>NC_072734.1:84593856-84750993 GCF_026930045.1 Uloborus diversus | reverse complement strand
CATGGAATTACCCAAATGCATTTTTCATTTTTTTTTCTGACCATCAGAAAATTTCCAAATAGACACTATTTGCTTCCTTGTGATGTCTGGCACTTTTCACATCATTATTTTTTATTCAAATTTATTATTTTTTTTAATAAGTAACTTTTCAAAACTGTCCACACTGGGTCACACCTCCCCTCTTGAGGGAGGAGAGGGAAAAACAAGAAAAAAGCATAAGAAGTATAAAATTTGAAATTCTTCCTTTTTGAAAATCTAAATGTGAACAACTCACATGGGGAAATAAACATAGTGAAAATTAAATCTGCATCAGTTTGCAAATATAAATCACTAGATCATCCGCACGGCGATGCCCGTGCTAAGAAGTTAAAAGAAGTTCGTTGAACAAAAACAATCCCCCCTCGCCCCTATTCTGATGTGAAATGATCATTTTTCTTCAAATTAAATGCGTACACACCTTTTCGATAGACCTATTGAAGTCTCTTGGGAATTTAAAATTACTCGCCAAAACACATAAAAATATTAAGAATAGCTTTAATATTCAAAATTATCCTTCAACTAAATAGTTCATCGCTTAACGCGACAAGCAACCACGCTACCGTAACCCTGCCCTTTAGCGAATGAAGCGTTTTTTTTACCCTGTAGTCCAAAGTGTTTCGGCAAATAAACAATGCTATAATAAAAATGTTATAAAGAACAATTACAATTGAGCAATGCGACAAATCAAATTATTTACTTAGATGAATAACTATCTTCAACCATAAAAACGAAAACAAACGTTGAGGAAATAAGGAAAACAAAACATAGAAAAATCCATCAAAATTAAATTATGTACCTCAACATCGAAAAAAAAAAAAAAAAAAACCGCATTCAAAAATACTTTTGCTGATTACAACAGAGTAGCATAAACATGGTTCCTCGCAGCAATCGACACTGTCGGCCAGAGCCCTCTTGAAGAGTTAACTTACCCCGCCATTTATTAGGAATTCATAGAACTAAACGATTAATTAAGCATTTAATTTGCAATTACAAATATTTCGGTCAATCTGATTTTAAAAAATAACCTATAGCCTTCCTCAATGAATGGACTATTCAACGCAAAAATATTTTTTTTTTTTAAATTTGAACCAGTAGTTTTAGCGCGTTCAAACAAACTCTTCAGCTTTATATTATTAGTTAATTAAAATTAATAAGTAAAATAAGGTATAATGTTACAAATTCTGTAAATAGTAATTATTGTAGCAATGTAACCTGTTAATAGTTTCTTGTAATGAATATACAGCCCCCGTACATTTGGCTGAAGTATACGATCCTCCTATTTTTTTTTTCATTGATAAAATTTGTGAATGAAATAAGAAAGTGTAGAACGGTGTCGCATTTTCTGGAATAGTTGAGAGGAAACTTTTCGATGTTATAAAAAGCGGTTACACATGATAAAAAGTTGAGTTTCGATTGAGAATTTGTACTGAGAGTGTATTAGCTCTGTTTATTGCGAGACTTTTCGCTGTGTTGTTTTTCGTATTTGAAAGTAAATACGTGTGTAACCGTTAAGTTTACGGTGTTGTGTGATATTTGCTTAATTGCTGATGATTAATTTAGCAGTTCTTGACGATCTTTCCTGTACATAGTGTAAATAAATTTCCTGTGTTTCCCTCAAGAATTGTGTCGTCCTTTCAAGAAAGTTGGAAGTCGCACCGGATCCGTTACAATATATATATATATATATATATATATATATATAGTAAAGTGTGTAGTTTCACATACACGGGTAGCACAGAAAAAAGTGTATGTAACAAAAAGATAAACAAAAATAACAACAACAAAAATGAACATGGAACGTTAAAAAAATAAACTAGGAACATTGAAAACAAGAATTGATGAAATCATGGGTATTAAACTGCTGCTACGTTTACGAAGAGCTGGAGCAGCTGGCATATTAAATATTCTGCAAGGTTTCTGTGCGGGTCAGTATCATACATGCAGCAAAATTGATTGGAAGTAAAAGTATATGTATTTGAATTAACGAACTAATATGTGTAGCTACTTATAAGGCTTAATATAGAAGGCAGGAAAATTATCAAACGTTATATATGTTTATTTTTTGGATATATGCAATAAATTTTATATATGTAAATATTATGCTTATTAGTAATATGCTGTCATGTATTACCAACCCCCCAGCTCTGACCTGCAAAATAAAAAGAAAAAATTACATACCACATGATTTCAAACATTTCGTCGACAACAATGTCTATGTCTAGGTATCCATTTGCCAGAGACGAAAATCCGATGCCGCGCCAATCGAACAGGTCGCTGGGGCAGGGCATCCAAAAAGCACCTTCCTGTCGAAAGGATTTCAGCACTCTTTATCATCAAAGTTACCCAGCTACACTGTTGCCAAATCGCAGTTGTTTGGGTGGAAACTAAATCTGTCCTTGTTGAAGAAAAGATTTCTTGAACAAATTAAGATAATAAAATGTGAAATTGGCGGGATAAAAATTGTAATAGTAGAGATTTGCAGCAAATTTAAAGATTTGTTTATTAAATTGAGAATTGTTGCTACAAATTTTAAAGAATCTGCTTAGCTGTCCAATTATAATATTAATGAAGATCTTTTTATGTAAATTACTGTACCAATGTGGCATACTTTTTGTGTAAAAATTGAAGTTATCTTTTTTATCATAGATATCTGTAATAAGGTTAGAATCAACAATTTTGAAAGAAATGTCCAGAAAATCGGCAGACAGAAAGTTATCATTGGCTTTATTGAGCTTTAGATTTTGTGGATAGATCAAAGGGAAAATGTCATCCATACTTTTGTTGAAGATAAGGATGTCATCTATATACCTGAAAATATCATGTTTTTTATTATACTGTACTGTGTATTTAAATTCATAGAAAAAGAGATACAGATTAGCAGCTGTGCTGGAATAGTTGGTGCCCATGCCAATTCCATGTATTTGTTTAAAAATAAAGTTGTTGAAAGACACAAAATTGTTAAAGAAACAGAAATGACAAAGACTATTGAAAAAATTCCTGTCGATGCCCAATTCCTCACCAATGCAAAATATGTCAAAAAGTTTTAACAAAGTTGTATATAAATCTTCGATGGGAATGTTGCAGAACAGATTCTCAAAGTCAAATGTGTAAATTGATTTAGGTGTGCGTTGTAGATTTTTAATGATTTCGAAACTGTTGTCAATGCACCAGAAATAGCTCGTATGCATAAATTTGACCTTCAGAAAATCATAAATTTTTTTCAAAATAAACTGTAATTTGATGTTGATATTTTTTCCAAAACTTTTTGTAGTAGAACAAATGAAACGAAATTTAACTGGTGATTTGTGGAATTTGGGCGTCATAAATATGAAAGGCAGGTTTTGACAATTTGAAATTGTAAAACTGTATGAAAAATTCGATTTGCAAAGTTTATTGTATGCAATAAACTGTTTAATAATCACGTCTGTAGAAAGATTCGATTTTTCGTAATAAAGAGACGAGTTAAGTTCTTGTAAGACTTGTTTAACGTAGAAATGTTTGCAAATGATGCCATAATTATTGGCAGCTTTATCAATTGGAACAAAGACAAAGAATTTTTTTAAATTGTTGATATATTCGATTTCATCTTTTTTCAAATTTTGATATTGGTGTTCTGCGTTGTTAATTTGTTTAGCTAAAAAAGTTTTAAATTCAATGGTTAATAGATCTTTCCATTCTTGGAATGCTTCAAAAGGTATTGCGTGCGAGTATGCAACTTTTTTAATGAATCGAAGAATGTTAACTTTAAAAATATGAACTGCTTTACTGAATTTGCAAGTGCTGTTGAGTCTAAATCAATTCTTTTTCATCAATTCTTGTTTTCAATGTTCCTAGTTTATTTTTTTAACGTTCCATGTTCATTTTTGTTGTTGTTATTTTTGTTTATCTTTTTGTTACATACACTTTTTTCTGTGCTACCCGTGTATGTGAAACTACACACTTTACTATATTTTCAATACATTTAACCACTTTAGCTGCAACATTGCGCTGTTTAAATGTAGAATATTTTATATCAATTTTGATCATTATATTATATAATACTTAGCATTTAATGCTGCTATTGCGCTTACGCTTTGTATTATTCTCCTGATTTCACATTGGGTTTGCATAGTCTGAGTGTATTTTGTTTAATGTTCTTTTCGCATATTAGGTTACACCTACAAAAAATTCTTTAAAAAAATTTTCACACAGAACTTTTTCTCATGGCTGCTAAATGTAAAAGGAAAAATTGTAAAACTTGTGCAGTTAGTGGAGACTCTGTCGTTGCTGTATCTAATAGTCACACCCCATTTTGAAAATTAAATAACGTGATATATAAAATTACATGTTTAACTTGTTTTCAATGTTACATCGGACAAACCTCTAACGAACTGCATTTACGCATTAATCTGCATCGTTCACAAATTAACAAAGCAGCCCGGCTCTCTTTCGAAATTAACCATTTTAAAACGCATTCTTTTGAAAATATCAAAATTGATATACTTGCACATCATGAAGATACAAATGAACGATTAAGGGCTGAAAATGATCTTATACTTAAAAACAAATCACTCTATCCATATGGACTGAATACCTATCTTAACTTTTTTAATATGCAGGATATCAAAAACATTTTCAGACTTTTTTACAATTTTAATACTAAAACTCGAATTTCCAGAGGACATAGAGGCTCACATAAGAACAGTAAAATTATCAATAGCATTAACCTTAACCTTTGGTGCAAAGAGGTCGAAGATTCGTTTCTCAAATTATCTAATATTAATCAAGTCAAAAACTATATTTTCAAGTTAAAAACTTCCACTTTGAAAAAATTGAAACCGTATCTTTCTAAATATAAATTTGTCAATGAACAATGTAGAGATTTGATCTCTGATCTTATAAATTACAGAATCGGGTTTGAATTTACAGCTAAAGAAAATATTTATTTCACTATTTCCTTCCAACAGAAAAGTTTCGATAATATTCCATTTCACAAAATTATAAATAAACTGGCAAATTATTTTCCACTAAAAAATAAACAAATCATAACTGCCTTTAAGTATTGCAAGCCTTTTTGCAAAAATATTTACAATTACCGTGATGTTGCCTTTTCGCATACTGCTGATGATTTTCCATGTTTATGCAATCAGGACAATTTTAGGGAATTTGTCGATGCTGATCACAAGCACGTAATTACTGGTAATTTACATATTATAAAAAACACAAATGTCAGATATTTAATGAATCTCGGTGCAAAATTTAGACTCAACAGCACTTGCAAATTCAGTAAAGCAGTTCATATTTTTAAAGTTAACATTCTTCGATTCATTAAAAAAGTTGCATACTCGCACGCAATACCTTTTGAAGCATTCCAAGAATGGAAAGATCTATTAACCATTGAATTTAAAACTTTTTTAGCTAAACAAATTAACAACGCAGAACACCAATATCAAAATTTGAAAAAAGATGAAATCGAATATATCAACAATTTAAAAAAATTCTTTGTCTTTGTTCCAATTGATAAAGCTGCCAATAATTATGGCATCATTTGTAAACATTTCTACGTTAAACAAGTCTTACAAGAACTTAACTCGTCTCTTTATTACGAAAAATCGAATCTTTCTACAGACGTGATTATTAAACAGTTTATTGCATACAATAAACTTTGCAAATCGAATTTTTCATACAGTTTTACAATTTCAAATTGTCAAAACCTGCCTTTCATATTTATGACGCCCAAATTCCACAAATCACCAGTTAAATTTCGTTTCATTTGTTCTACTACAAAAAGTTTTGGAAAAAATATCAACATCAAATTACAGTTTATTTTGAAAAAAATTTATGATTTTCTGAAGGTCAAATTTATGCATACGAGCTATTTCTGGTGCATTGACAACAGTTTCGAAATCATTAAAAATCTACAACGCACACCTAAATCAATTTACACATTTGACTTTGAGAATCTGTTCTGCAACATTCCCATCGAAGATTTATATACAACTTTGTTAAAACTTTTTGACATATTTTGCATTGGTGAGGAATTGGGCATCGACAGGAATTTTTTCAATAGTCTTTGTCATTTCTGTTTCTTTAACAATTTTGTGTCTTTCAACAACTTTATTTTTAAACAAATACATGGAATTGGCATGGGCACCAACTATTCCAGCACAGCTGCTAATCTGTATCTCTTTTTCTATGAATTTAAATACACAGTACAGTATAATAAAAAACATGATATTTTCAGGTATATAGATGACATCCTTATCTTCAACAAAAGTATGGATGACATTTTCCCTTTGATCTATCCACAAAATCTAAAGCTCAATAAAGCCAATGATAACTTTCTGTCTGCCGATTTTCTGGACATTTCTTTCAAAATTGTTGATTCTAACCTTATTACAGATATCTATGATAAAAAAGATAACTTCAATTTTTACACAAAAAGTATGCCACATTGGTACAGTAATTTACATAAAAAGATCTTCATTAATATTATAATTGGACAGCTAAGCAGATTCTTTAAAATTTGTAGCAACAATTCTCAATTTAATAAACAAATCTTTAAATTTGCTGCAAATCTCTACTATTACAATTTTTATCCCGCCAATTTCACATTTTATTATCTTAATTTGTTCAAGAAATCTTTTCTTCAACAAGGACAGATTTAGTTTCCACCCAAACAACTGCGATTTGGCAACAGTGTAGCTGGGTAACTTTGATGATAAAGAGTGCTGAAATCCTTTCGACAGGAAGGTGCTTTTTGGATGCCCTGCCCCAGCGACCTGTTCGATTGGCGCGGCATCGGATTTTCGTCTCTGGCAAATGGATACCTAGACATAGACATTGTTGTCGACGAAATGTTTGAAATCATGTGGTATGTAATTTTTTCTTTTTATTTTGCAGGTCAGAGCTGGGGGGTTGGTAATACATGACAGCATATTACTAATAAGCATAATATTTACATATATAAAATTTATTGCATATATCCAAAAAATAAACATATATAACGTTTGATAATTTTCCTGCCTTCTATATTAAGCCTTATAAGTAGCTACACATATTAGTTTGTTAATTCAAATACATATACTTTTACTTCCAATCAATTTTGCTGCATGTATGATACTGACCCGCACAGAAACCTTGCAGAATATTTAATATGCCAGCTGCTCCAGCTCTTCGTAAACGTAGCAGCAGTTTAATACCCATGATTTCATCAATTCTTGTTTTCAATGTTCCTAGTTTATTTTTTTAACGTTCCATGTTCATTTTTGTTGTTGTTATTTTTGTTTATCTTTTTGTTACATACACTTTTTTCTGTGCTACCCGTGTATGTGAAACTACACACTTTACTATATTTTCAATACATTTAACCACTTTAGCTGCAACATTGCGCTGTTTAAATGTAGAATATTTTATATCAATTTTGATCATTATATATATATATATATATATATATATATATATATATATATATATATATATATATATATATATATATATATATATATATATATATATATATATATATAAATTTTTACCATCGTTTAGGAATTTCTCTGAAAAGTACCCTAGAGATTTGCCTCATAGCTGACTAGAACCTACGCCCACTTGATCGTGAAGCCCGAACTTCCAGGTCGAGTCACCGTGGATCGACTGCGTTCCAAGCATTTTATATTATAATAAAAATTTTCCCGTTTTCATAAATTTTTTTATTGCTGCTCCACTCCTATTAATCATAGCGTGATGATATATAGCCTATAGCCTTCATCCATGAATAGGCTATTTAACACAAAAAGAATTTTTCAATTCGAACCATTAGTTCATGAGATTAGAAAGTTCAAACAAACAAACTCTACAGCTTTATATTATTAGTATAGATATAGATAAAAGCTGTAAATTACACTTACGAACGTGTTAAGTGTAAGGCAGTTTTACATGCTTTTTGAGCGAAAATGTTTTTTAAGTTGATACTGACAAGTCCAAGAGGTATGATGAACCCTTTTCAGCAGAAATCAGCGTTAAGAATGAAGAGCAGAAAATAAGCTTTGTCTGCTTATTCTGCAGAAAATAAGCATTGCCACCTTGCTTTTTCGTTCTTAGCACTCTCATGGAGAGCTTTCCGTCAGACTTGACCAAACTTTCGGAAAACTTGACACTAAACAAGAGTGACTTTATACTAAAATTTGAAATTAAAAAAAATGGGTTAAAATTAAGATATGATAAAATGTGAATATTTAAAGAAGTTAATTTTTTACTGCTCACGCGTGAATTATACCAAACTCGCAGAAAAATTTAATTGCTTTAAATGTTCCATTTTATTGAATTTTCAACAATTTCATTTCAAATCTTAGTCATTAGATTTTTTGAAGACTCTGAGAACTCAATTCTCTGAGCCTTTTAATGTATTTAGACTCTTTAAACTATTTTTCTCTCATGCAGCAACATCTCATCTAACGTTCGGCTGCTTCTAGATCCTCTGAGTTAAATTCTATTTTTATTTGCTCAATTTCAAAAAAAGGTCCAACCCCTCAGTAACAGGCACCGAAAAAACTGATGATACTCAGCAACATACAGGATGAAGAAAGGATGAGCAATAGACAAAACTCCATTTTTCTTCAAAATGGGTAAAAGTTCTTTCTTTTTAGAACTAAAGCCTTATCAAATTCAAATGAACATGAAACACCAGCTGACCTCGTGGTAGCTGTTCATAATTTTCCACCACTGCCTTGTAAATACCAACTGGCTCATAAAATTCACTCTGATAACACTAGATGTCTGCGCCGTAATCATGGGCCACAACAACATCAGTTTTACCCGCCTAAAATTCTTATTATTTAAATCTAAACTTATGACTTTCTGTTACTAGACCCTTGTCTGTTACCGGTTACCTTACCCTAATATGTTTCTATCGCATGCTGTCAAGTTTTCTCAAAGCTTGGTAAAGTTTGATGGAAAACTCAACTGATTAAAAGTAGTACTTCTACGGAAATCCACTGAATAACTCTGCAAAGTCAACTGTTTGTGACAATAACAGCTTATTAACGTAATTTTACGATGCAGGCTGATCTAAAAAGCCCTTTTCTTCGCTTCAATTTGTTGTTGGTCCCCCAAATGCACGCGTTGTGAGCTGAAGCATACTACCCTTCATATGGCAAAAGTTATAGAGCAATAATTTGTCTAGTGACTCAAGAAAAAAAAATAATAAGAAAGTACATTTTTTTGGAAAGTGTCCGTTGACGAAATGAATAAACACCTTTCTTAAAGTAAGTAACAGTGTGAAATATAACGTTGATTAAGTGCAATTACTTAGCAATTGATTGCAAACATGCGTTTCGGGGTTTCAAGAAACCCCTTTTCGTCAAACTGTTAGTTGATCTTTCTTCTTCAAAATTACTTTCCAAATTATAAACATCTGATAACTGCATATCAGACGCATTGACAGTTCAAGCCCATTTGCTAACTCTGGAAAAAAAAAAAGAAAAAAAAAATCCGAATAAAATTTCTGGGTTCACTCTTCAGAAAACGTAACTTTTGAACGCAAATATTTTTCAATTTCAAAACCTTTTTTTTTTTTTTTTTTTCATTCTTACATGAAAGTGTTACCAACTAGAAGTAACCATAAATAATGGCCCAGCTAAGTTCCAATTATTTTACTCATAAATAAAAAATTTTAAAAACTGCCTTGTTCACGGAAATAAAAACAAAGAAAAGAAAATTTTTTTAATATTTAAAATTCCAAGTCAATTTAATATCAAAGTAGTAATTTTGTTAATTGTGCAAACAATCAGCTATTTTTGTGATTAGTGGGAATATAATATTAAGCTCTCTTAATTAAATTACGGCTTTATTAGTAGTTTAAAATGTATGTTAAAAAAGTCAATCAGTAAATTTGAGGATATTCGGGCAATTTATAACTTTGGTAGAATGCCTATTATTGATGTATTTTCCCTCCGTCATTTATTTTCACCTCAGAAATAATGACATTGATAAGGTCTGTCACGGAGGTGAAGAATTTGCCATTATTATAGGCCTAATGGATACATTTTAAAGGGAATTTTCATTTTCTTCGTTGCTACCATTTGCACATGTTAAGCATATGAAAACATGTTCGCTTATTTTTTTACATTAATTTACATCCCTGAAATTCTAGTTCACGGAGGTGAGAAGTCAGAATAACCACACCAAGTTTTTTAAGCAAAATCTATCTTTTTGTTTTTCGACAAAAATCTCACAACTTCAACTATGACTGAAAATAAACAAGTGGGCTCCCTTGTATCATGGAAAATAAAATTTGATGTCATTACTGCCACGTGTTAACGAGGAATGGCATTTTGTGTTTAGGTAACGGAGGTGAGAATTTATTGTGTAACATGACTTCTTGTCCTACTAAAATGAACTAAAACACAATATTAAAAAAAAATTAAGTATCTTTAAACAATTAGTATTTGAGACATAGTGAAAGGAATAATCAATAAATAAGTATATACTTTTAATTTAACAAGTTATTAAGCAACATAAACAGTCACACAGGGTGTGTGACATGCCACGGAGGTGAGAATTCACATATTGTGAAGCAATAATACACTAAAACAAAAATTATTGCTAAAAAATTGTTGGCAGGTGAAAATAGATACATTTTTGATGAAATTAAAAATAATTGTTAAATGAATTGTTCCTTAAAGTTTTTACAGTAAAAGGTGTGTGACAGAAAAGTTTCACTTTTTGAAGAATAACCCTTCTAAACAGTTCAGATTTTATTGATCTGTTGATTTTTTTGTTCCAATGAAAAAAGGGCATTCTATTTTTGAATAGAGAAAAGTCCGCTGCGAATGCATAGGGAAATAGCTTTATAATTCATATGAATGATTAATACATTCGTCATTTCGTAAATTATTTTAAATAAACGAATAAAATAATTTCGTCAGTATTTTAATTAAACGAATACCTTTAAACTCAATGATGAAAAACACAATTCAAAATCAGACGTTTAAAAGTATTTTTATGAAACACATTTACCTTCAAAGTGTAAAACAATGTGCCAAAGAATTAAAGTACTGTAATATATAATTTCAGATGAAAGTGATAGGGGGAGGTAGGGTACGTCGGACCACGGGGCACGTTTGACCGGTCTCAATTATTTCAATACTATTGATATTTTTTATTTTATTTTATGACTAACAAACAGCAGCTATGGTCCTGCAAATCCTATAATGAAATCACATGGTACAATTATATTAAACAAATTTTATTCCAAAAAGTGTTATTTCAGGAGTCCTGAGTAATTTTCAGGAAACTAATTTTTTTTAAATGGTTTTCATCAAGATTGCGGGAAAGAAATTGAACTCTTTTTTTGAAGTAAGTTCCTTTAGTTCATAATAGTTGGCAATGTTTTCATTTTTATCAAAAAGAAAAAAATAATGACAGCACTTCTACAGACCAAGAAGTTGGGGTAGGTTGATCCACTCTTTGTGGGGTACGTTGGACCGGACCACCCTACCCCACATAATTTTAAAACTTTTGTTTTCTCTTAAATCTCAATAGTTATAACAATATCCTTAGTGTTTGTATATTATACATTCGTTTTATTTCATGTTACAAGTGTTTCGAAATAATAATAATAAATATTTAGGGCAAAAAAAGGCTGAGACATTTTTTATAATTATTTAAAAAATATATTAAATTAGTTTTACCAAAAGATTTATTTCATATTTGCACTTTTTTACTATTTATGTTTTTGAATATACTATTACATTTTTGCAGACAATTGTTTTCTAAGAATAATATATGAAATACATGCTATAATAAAGTTCCTGTATTGAGCAATTTTTTTTTGCTAAACAAGCGTTCTACATAGAAACAAAATAAAACAAATAATTGATTAAAGGAATACAAAAATATAGTTTTACTTTAGATTATCTAATTTTGATTTAGAGCACAAAGATATGCTAACTTAAAGCTGTTAATTTTATTGTACTTTTTCTTTAAAATATATGGTATTAGTATAAGAGGATTCTTTTCTTTTTGGAATTGTTTCACACAATGCAATGAAGAAAAAAAAAGAGCTCCCCCATCCTAGCAAATATTGATGTAAGTTTGCATAAAAGTAACATATGACATATCCTTCCAAAACCCAGTCCAATAAAAGTGCTACTTCCAAAGCTCAAGAAGTAGCACTTTCACATTCCCAGATATCATTTAACGCATCTTTAGTTAACTTTAACCTGAATTAATTGTCTCATGAATATTCAATAATTGATTTTTCTTTTGAATTTTAAAAAAATAATTTTTTACTAATGGTGAATGCTTATTGCTGTTTTTAAGTAAAGATGATTTATCAAAAAACCAATTTAATAGGTTATATTGATCTATAAACTTAATATTTTTCACTCTACGCACCACAGAGAATAAGGTAGTTACAAAGTTTAATAGTATTTATCACTAAAATTATAACAAATGTTGTTTGATTTATGCGGTCCAACGTGCCCCACCAGGCGAACCAACGTACCCCACCCGTGGGGCACGTTAGTTCACTTTACGAGGTTCTGTTAAAAAAATAATGTAAAAAAAGCTTACCAATTCAACACTTCCAAAAAAAATCTGTGTTGTTGAGAAGTGTTTAGTGAAACGTATTGTAAAAAAACGAGCTGCTCATTCAAATTTTTGATGAAATAAAAAATGATAAGTAAATCTGGTGAACCAACGTGCCCCACCTCCCCTTACTTCTACGTATGTCAAACGAAAACATTTATTTGTATGCCTTTTTATCTAAGCAACTACTTCAGAGAGAATTTCAGAAAGCATGCCGTAAAATTTAATGCAACATTTTTTATCAAAAAATCTGCGTAGGAGATTTTTCTCTGAAAAAACGTATTTCAAATTCTTACCTTCTAAAATTCAAGTCTTTACTGAGTCAAAGATTCATGACTTTTTTGTTGAATTGAATAGATCTTATTTCTATTCTTGATAGATGAAACAAACTGGAAACAAATGGAATTTAGTTACAAAAGGAAACGCTTTCCAGAAGTCATAAATATGAGACAACGATCCGACTCTTGACAAATAGCGCTAGAAGTATTCGACAGTTTAAAAATTCAGCGACATTTCGAAACAGAATAAAGAGTCAAAATGATTTAATGCCAGATCCGAAGATTCAGAAGTATGCAGACGATGTAAAAAATGAAATATTCTCGCATGGTTGTAGGGAGAAAAAAATACGAAAAAAAAAACCTAAATGTATTGAAATAAAAAAGCAACAGCAAAAAAGTAGCGCTTCGCTTAAAAATAGAGTGATAAATTCAAGAAATAAATTGAAATATTTTTTGGACGTATTCGAAGTTGGGTTCCATTTTGATATCGGATCTAGAATGGGAAAATAATAGCTTCTAACATCCCTACGTTACGGGTGACTTCCGTTTGCATCTAACTTTCTTTTCTTGATTTTTTTTCACTTCTTTTATATCTCTTACCATGAAATAAGTTTAAAAAAAAAGAGCTTAAAATAGCGTGCAAAATGTTTAAGAAGTAAAAAGCGGAGTATCGCACTTCAAAATCTAATGATACACAAAAAATTACTTCGGAAATGTCATTGCATTTCAAAAATGAAATGGCTTAGAATACGTGATCTTTATATTTGTAGGTAGGAATAAGTTAAGTTTTAGACTTTGAGTAAAGTATCTTAAAAATGCAAAAAATAGTATGATGAAGAAAATACCCCACTTCTAGTTTGCCAACTGAATTATTCACCAAAATTGAAACACATTACTCATGTGTTTTAGTAATTTGTCATCCTTTGAAAGAAAAATCCTCCTTTTTCATGAAATCATATTTTGCATTTATAATTTTATCATCGAAGACAAGTGAAGTTTTTTAGCTTTAAGAAAATGTATATTGGAGCATCTTTTAATTGCGTAGTTAAATTTGACATTAGAGGCCATTCAATAATTACGTAAAAATGATTTTGGCTATTTTTGACCACCCCTCCCCCTATGTAAGGGTACGTAAGATTTTTCAAAGCCCTCCCTCCTATTCTTACGTAAGATTTTATTTCGTTTTTCAAAATAATGAAATGTTTTTAGAAAATGATCAATTACACTAAAATTCCCAGTTTGACGAAAACATGCCATACATAGGGCAATTCTTTTATCATATTTTACACTATTCATTCTTTGTAAAACAAGTAAAAAACTGCTCATCCTAATACTTTTTTACCTTCCAGACGCAAATGACATATGATCTCTTCCAAACCACCTGAACGCGAGATTTGTAACATAAAATATCGATTCGGAAAATATTACATAAGAATGGTTTGCCCCCCCCCCCCTCCCACCAAAGTAAGGGTATGTAGAGATTTTTCGATTCCCCCCCTTTGGCCCCTTACGTAATTAATGAATGACCCCTTACTGCTTTAATAACATTTTTGAATGCTTATTACCCTGGGTAGTAATTTAATGACGGATATTGAAATGATTTGATTAGATTTAGTATGATTCACATCAGTAGTAAATTTTTACTTCCTTTTACCGAAAAGGAAGTATTGTATTCGCGAAAAAAAAATTCACTCAAAAATTGGCCTTATTTCCATTTTGCTCGCCCCGGAATGAATATTGAGTTTTTTTTTTCAACCCGAAAACACGTGGATATATGCCTAAGAAAGTATAGACACCCGAAATATCCATTTTGACGATACCGGAGTTAGTTACAACGAGTTTTCTCGGGCGGTCTGTATGTACCTATGTATATGCATATGTGTGAATGTGTGAATGTACGTATGTATCTCACATAACTCAAGAACGGTATGTCCTAGAAAGTTGAAATTTGGTACGTAGACTCCTAGTGGGGTCTAGTTGTAAACCTCCTGTTTTGGTTGCATTAGAATGCTCCGAAAGGGGTCTTTTACACCTTTTTTTGAGGGAAATCATTGTTAATTTCAATGCAAACTCAAGTGGTGTTATGATTTGGCAAACACTTGGCAATATATCTCCAAGCTTTTAGTCGCCAAGTTTTGTCGCCAACTTGGCTACAAATTTGGCGTTTTTTTTAAAATCTGGTTTCAAATTGGCCGCTATTGGCGATATTTAGAGAGTTAACCGTTGATTCACATTAAAATTGCCAATATTTGGAAAATTAATCTGTATAAAACGTTTACTCCAAGTCCAAGGCACTATTATCATTAAATTAGCGTGAAAGGAAGTCATGTGATGCACACATCAGCTCGTTTTTAATGCTATCACAGTTTTGCCACCAACACCTAGTAAATGCTTCATTTCATTTTTCGTTATTAAAGCTTACAGATTATTTCATAGGAGCCACAGGAAGTTATGTATCCACAACAGATTCTAAGTTTGAATTTTTAGCCAAGTTTTAAGTTTCCGAATATCTTATCGAAGACATATCGCCAATTTCCAGCTTTTACTGATCACAAACACCTGAAAAGTTTTTAAAAGTTCGAACAACAATTTGAAACACTGCGAATATTTTTTTCGAAGCTGTTATCAAAATCTGAAACGCGGATATTTAACCACTTAATTATGAGTTATAAAAATAGCTATTAGTATGTTTATCTTCAGTGAGATTTTATAAAGTAAATTTCCTTTTAGGATGTGAAGAACAGTTTTATCAATAGACAGGTACTTTCTGTATAAACTTGCAGAACTAAGAAGAATTTATCTTCTGTTCTCGCAAATTGTTTAAAATTTTGAAAATTCAGTAGAATCATCGAAAACTTTTTTTTAATTAAAAAAAATCATTATGCTTGAGCATTAAGGAAACATTTATTCTAGAAAAACGCTTTCTTTGCACTTTAACAGTGGAGTATTTTCGCTCACAACACTCATACGTCATTTTAGTTGCTTCATTTTTAAAATGTGCATTATTTCGAAATTTTGTTAAAATTTTTATTATACTTCTTCAAATTGAAAATATACATCCTTAAATATTTTGGGCAATGATTACGAAACACTTTTTCAATACAAGTGTTACTTTGTAGTTTACATTTCAATAAACTTCTCTCGTAAATTTAGAAAGAAAAACCACGTTTAACTTTTTAAACTGTTCCTTAAATACTACGCTTTTTGCATAAAGATTTAAACTAACGTAAATGTAAATGAAAGAAATGTTTTCAGCAAGATATTTGTTCTTTCCGTAGCCATAACAGTAAGAGGCTTTTATCTTTTTAAAATAGAATACTTTTTACTTTAAATGATTACATATCCAATTTTAATGACAACTTTTGTGTTTTTAGCTTTTAGAAACTAGGACAAAGTGTTACAGAGCATTAAAATTTTTGCAAAAATCCATTGTTTTTGAAATCCAAATAAAAGTAACAGCATTGAAAAACAGCATTTTTGAAATATTAATATTAAAATATGCTTACTGAAATACTCTTTGCTTTGAAAATACAATTTTCTAACTCTCTGTTTTCATTCATGTGCATTGAAAACACAGTTTTCGTTTACTCAATATTTGTCTGAAGATAAATAAGTATCGTTTGCAAAAAAACATTTCATCTACAACTGCTGCCAAAAATTGAAAAGAAATGCTTTACGGGATATTTTTTTGCCAATTAAATACGTTCTTGTTTCCAAATTCTTTCAAAATAATATGTATGTATTTTTTCTATCTGAATTTTCCGAATAATTAATTCTTACTGTGGCGTGTAATTACTTCCTGAGGCAATTTGAGACATGAAGAGGGGTTTTTTCTTCGACTAATGATTTCAAAAGTGTCCGCTCTTTTTGAAGTTCTTTTCCAAAAGAAATAAAGAATCGAAACTTTCTTTTGTGTTGCCTGTCACTAATTGGAAAAATTGAAAATAAGAGGGAAAGAAAGTTACCAGTTAGATTTTTAAAAATGTCTAAAGGGAGGGGAGGGACACCATACCCGTTCTAATGCATTTTTTGTTCAACGAATTCTGAAGCGAAATATTTCTACCCAATTGAAAAATACAAAGCACTCAAGATGACTTTAAATATTTTCCTGGTGATTAATATTTACAGTTTTGAGCAAAAAATATCAATAAGTGGAGCTTGAATAAAATCCATTAATTCAAAACAGTTGATTAGAATGTGTCTTAATGCAGTGCTTGCATTCTGAAAGGTTGAAGTTCAGGAAAATATTTTTCCAATATTTGTTTCTATAGTTAATGATTCTCATTAAATCGTTAATCAGCTAATGTACTTTAAACTCTTTTCAATTAGAAGAAAGGCAGAGATTGATTAACTGCATAAAATCTATTGACGTGTCCGTGGATAGTCAAGCTATTCAACCAACAAACTTCGTCTTCCATTATCTCTTCCATTCAGTAAAATTAAACTTAAAAAAAAGTGTTTTTTTTTCTTTTAACATTCAAAAATATTTTAGTTTTTAATTCATTGAGAGACGTGTATTCACCACGGCCACGAGTGTTTTCCCTTTGGTACATTTTCGTTCTATTTTTGAGGATTGATTGTTTTTTAGTTTTGAGAGTGAGTTTAAAATCAGCTCTTTTTGTAAATAACTGCTTCTTTGGGCATTTGTTTTTGTAAGTGTTGTATTAACGTTTTAAGAATAGGATGACTTTGCTTTGTTTAACTTCAATGCTTGCATTAAATAGTATTTTAGTGAAAGCATTTTACTAAAAAGCTATTTTTTTTACAAGTATTAGATTTGGTAATTTCGTTCAGACTCAAGTTATTTCACTTTTGTAATTAAAATTTTAGTATTTTGCCTTAAATCCATTTTCTACAAAAGTACTTTACTATGAAATGTCCGTTGTAGTCGCAATAAACAATGTTTAGAAAGTTAACAACATAATGTACTGTTTATACTAAATTTTATTTGAGAAGAAAAAAGTATAAATAAACCATTTAATAAAACTATTTAGAAATAACTACGAAGGTTATAAGAGCTGTGATACAACTTTCAAACCATAATATTATATAACTACTGTTCTCAATCGTTATTTCACAACTTCAGCACCCATTTTTCCGATGGAAACCAGCCACTTTTGCCACAAAAATTGAAAGCAGAACTAGAACGATTTAAGTACTTGAAATCTTTGTATCAGATGGGCAGAAATAAAAACATGCTTGTTGATAACTTCCTGTACTAAAAACTTGTACTGGGCTTTTGGTAAAGACTGCGAATTGCGCTCAAGGATTTCATCCAGAATACATCAAAATCTATAAACTCACCTTATTTGAAACTGGAAAAGATTTTGTGAATCGAATATTTTCTTCTGTACATTGTTGGATACAGGATAAATAAAGTCGAATAAATGGTGTAGAAAAACTTTAATAGGACTTCTTTAAAATGTTATGAGCTTAAATGTGTCAAATTCAAAAACATGAACTGGTGAAAGGTGAGTTTTTACCAAATTTTCTAAGTTTCATTTTACAATTTTACCTTGCATTAATTAAAAAGAATGACAAAATAATAACGTTACTTTTACAATTTAAGTAGGCAACGTACATAGTTTCATTCTATAAAATCTTTTGCAGACTTTTTCATCAAATGTAGTTTAGAAAAGCGTATTCAAATAAACTTGCATTATAAAGGCAATCCAAATAAATTCATATATCCGTCCAGTTAAGTTTAAAATCTTGGAAACTAAAAAATCCTCATCTTCTTCGACATTATACCTAAATGCGGGGACTTTTTACCCAGGAAAAAGTCCCTCAGCGTTTTGTCTTGAAACCAATTCTGAAGGCATTCATTACTTTCCTTTTCTCTTTCCCCCCAAAATCCTTCGGGCTGCTGAATCTGCATCCTTCTTGGAACCAAATAGCTTCTCGAAATGAAATTGAACTTGCTCCTAGACAGAGCAAGAAGCAGATAAGTATTCACATCATGTCCTTCTCATTCTCTCTCCCTCCTCCCTCACCCAACTCAGAGACACATCGAAAGAAGGAATTGCCTCCCAATAAGACTGAGGGACTTTTTTTTTTTTTTTGTTCTCTCCTCCATTTTTTTATCACTTTTTTTTTCTTTTGTACTTTCCAAAATGGCAACAGTGAAGATCATTTGCTATGCGTTTATGCGAGCTATGAATATTCTTCAATGAAAAGCGATACATGAAACACGGATTTTCATTCTTTAGTTGTTGCAAACAAAATCGCTTTTGCGTTTCGATGAACTGATAGTTCTAATTTATAAGATTATGAAACCAAAATGAAGGCAATTTCTTATTTTCTTTCATGTTATTTCTTTCTTTCTTTTTTGTGTGTGTGTGTTTAAACAAAATTATCTGCTACTCATTTCAATAATCGAAAATTCAATGGAATGACTCACAAGTTGCAAAATAATTTGCATACACGTATTTCTTGTCTACAAAAAAAAAAAAAAAAAACCTTTTTCAAGGCGAAAAATTTGAGCTTCAGAATTCAAAAGCATTCCTTGTTAATTCATTCACTAAGGCATTGTGACTGCAGTTAGAATTTCTCTCAGATGTATAGATGTACGGCATTTTTTTCCAGGCGTAGAAATACTCCTTGACATTTTTTAGAGGAGTGAAATTCCTTGTGGAGGAGTGAAACATATGCAACAGTAAAAACCTTAAAAATCATCAATTCCCTTTAAAACTAATTTTCTTAGGATAAATGGAAGATGGCCAGCAAAGAGATGTCTAATATTTTGATTTTTAACATTTTGAGTGTTTAAGATTTTCTGTTTAAAAGAGTAACACAATGTTCAAAAAAATATATTTTTTAAAAAAACTCCAACTGCATTTCCCCATTTTCCATGATTTTTTTTTTAAATTTCAAATTATACAAAACATAAAAATACACTTGAGTCAACTTTTCAGGCATATTTCGGATAATGAATTCATGAAATACGAATGTAGAGGCCTTAAAATATCTCTGGTACCCATTGTCGTTTAAATTGCTGATTTCTAAAATTTCTGAATCAATACGCGGGTTTTTGGAAAAACAGATTTTCAGCGGCACTCTTTCCTGAAAGAAAAGGCGACTAATCATAACTAACAGAGAAAACAAAACAAGACTAGAACTGAAACAAGACTGCATTTCATAAATCGTATTCATACCGTTGGAGCGCCGCGAAATATTGCAAACGTTTCATTATCAGTAAGTTTCTAACTATTTGTGAAGTTATTGCAAAATTTCGCTGAGGCTGAGTGAAGACTTCACGTCCAATCATTCACGAGGAACTGTGACGCACAATAAACTGGGAATCACTGTAGTTGGGGCAAAGTTAACCTGGCAGCATCATATTGCTGTGCAGCGTTCACAACGCTGCCAGGTTAGGTTTGCCTGAACTGTAGTTTATACCATACTCTGTATGATAAATAAATACCTTTGTGCTGAACAGTAAAGTAAGACAAAATCAACGTTAGAAGCTGTAATTTACAAATTTGTGCTTCTTCTAACGTTGATTTTGTCTTACTTTACATACTCTGTATACTTGGTTTATTAGATTACGCTGTCTTACCATTTAAAGCTAAGGTGCTGCACTATCACCAGTCGGAATCCGTTGTGATTGATAGTAAGAAATCTGTTGGGTTCTGTTTCGAAAGTGTTATAAATGATCAGATACATCTTAGGCCTTCATTTAGTGGTCAGACATACACTTATACTTATAATACATGAAGTTGGGTTTTGTTCTGCAGCAGAGAATCTCAAATTTTTCCGACTCGCGGCAGCTTTTGAAGAATTTGTATTTTTTCATGGCACCCTAGTTCATCTCTATTTTTTGAGGTAAGTGCGTAAGTGTGCAAAATAAGGCTACATAATAAAGTTCAAAAGCAAATATCTCACTCTTTTATAATTGAATTATTGCGGCTTTTGCATATTCATCACATGACTCATAAAAACTAAGAAAAGTTTGCCAAATGAGGCTACCCATAAATAAAATAAAGTGAAAATTAAAGTTTCAATTATGTTTTTCCGCAGTTTTAGCAAAGCAAAGCGATTTGGCAATATTAGGAACATGTATCCTAATAGGGAAATCGTTTTCCAAAGATTACTTTATGCAGAATTAAAGACAAAAACGCCAAAAAGTACTATCAAACTAAAGCGAACATATCAATACATATCGTTAACCTCAAAAACATCGCAAAAAGTTCCCTTATTTACTTCCATGAAGAGGAGAAAGGTCAACCGTCCTTTTCGGGGCAAAATTCGTTACTTTCTGTTTTTTTTTTTGTTATTTATGCGTACAATTCGTGCAGTATACGCAGCACATGGTCATATCCTCCACCCGATTTTCCGGTATCATATTATGAGGACACCGCAGTGCTAAGGAAGTTTGGCTAACCATGGCTTTAACGGCCAACAATACACTTTTACAGGTTATCAAATTACAGGTAAAAATGACGGTACACTGCGGCATTTATCTTTGAATTCGTGAACTACATAATTTAGTCTTCAAGAACAATAAACAACTTTCTTTACACTAGTAACCTTTAGTGAACCATTGTAGAAACAAAACTTACAACATAATAAGATCACCAGAAAGTTTATACATCACGGCTTTTATGTTATAACTTTTGTTATACTTTTAACACGTAAAAAAAAAAAAAAAAAAAAAAAAAAAACTACTTTATCATAAATTAGGTTTTTTGATGATATGATGAAGTCACCATCTAGCGAATTTTTACCAGGAGGATAGTCGTATTATTCTATTTGACCTTATATGGCAAACCCACCTTTCCTAACATGACATTTCGCGGCACCCTTCGCCTCTGCCTACGGCACCCAGTTTGAGAACCCCTGCTCTACAAGACATTTTTGCTTCAAACCAATCACTTTCTTTTATTACAAGGTGTGTCATTGATTTGATCAAATGAGAAATAAACATAAATTAAAAACGTTAGATAACACTTTTTGCCAGGCAAAATGATCGACTCTGGCTCTAACTCCGGAAATTTTAAAGCATTCAACTCCGACTCCGATTCCTTTATCCAAAAATCAGTCTGTCTCCGACTCTGAAAACACTGGCAGAGTTGTGGACTCCGAAGAAAAATGACCAACTCCGACTCCGACTTTTCAGAGTCGGAGCTCGGCTCCAGACTTCAGCTTTCGACTCCCGACTCCGACTTTTTTACCCCAAAATCAGTCAGATTCCTGCTCTTTGACGCCGACTCCGACTCCACAACTCTGCTTCTTGCATACCACATTTTAAGAGATTCGAATTATTTGGGTCAGGATTATCAATAAATCTGAACTATTGGGACTCTATGGGGGTAACTCACTTAATCTGAATGTGATTTTCAGGTCAAAATATTGACATCCCACTTTTATAACCTAAATGGCATTTATTGATTCAGTTATTAAAATTAAAAATAATCATATGCTGCATCCTGTGAATTCAATACAGCCACATTCCGCTGCTAGATTATGAAATCAATGCTTGTTTCTTTCTAGAAGATTCCATTGACGAACTTCGCTCATGAAAGTCTTTCAACCGGAATCAATATTTTCTGAATTTAAAATACGTAAAATGAAGATCTCAAGAAAATGGTTTCAAAAATTTACTCATTAAGAATACTCTCCAACTGATAAATTTATTTTCAGATTATGATGGATCCTTTCATAAATATCGAGTTTCGACATCTTGTTTAATAACTTGTCCTCAATGACTTGAATTGGTGGTTTATATTAAAAGCTAAATGGGTTTTTTTAATGTTTGAAAATTAACGGTGTTAATTGATGCATTAAATAGCTAGAAAAATAATATAAAATTTGAAAAGATATAGACGAAAGAATGTTCTGAAGTCCGAAAGAAATGTGAGTTGTAATGTTCACAAAATAATTTCCATTTAGTCGCTGCGCACGTATCATGTGAATAGATTTTTAACAAAACTCATGTGTGACAAAAAGACACAATATTAAAAAATGAAATACTGTGATAACTTTTCAAAAAAAAAAAAAAAAAAACTTGTGAAAAAGTTACATATTTTAATTTTTTAAGACTGAAAGAATCTTCCTCCTTGCGAATTTTCTTTGTTTATCTATTTAGGTAGATTTCCCCCTTTTCACCTATAGGAAAATATGCTCTAGATGTAATGACAGATTTCTATATCTTATATGTTTTTTTGCTATCACATAACAAAATGAGGTAAAAAAGAGTTTTATAAAACTTTAATATAATATATGATAACAGAGAGATGCGATAAAATTTTACACGAGTCCATTTACTCTTTTTTATAATAATTCTTTGAGTTTTGTTCCTTTATTGGATTCTGATACAGTAATGTTTAATGTTTAGCTTTATATTTTGTATCTAACGTCATATATTGTATTATAGTACTCTTTCGTTTCGTCTTTGCCAATGATAAGTTCTTTTTATTTTTAATATTTTCAACGTCATACACTATTTTAAAAAAATTATGAAATAGGACAACGAAACAAAAATATTTTTTTAGCCCTTGAATTAAAAAAAAATAAAAAAAAAATCAAGCTAATATTACAACATTTGTGAACGAAATTGGAAACAGAAATATTGGGAACGTTTTTCCTGTTGTAAATTACCAAAATAATTTCTTCAGACATAACTTAACTACAAGCCAAAATTTCTACTTCTGAAATACTGCCAAAAACATTTTAATGGGAAGAATGAAATTTTTCTGTGGGAGCTCATTTTACATGCCTCAATATTTTTTCTAGAAGTAGATTTTCCAGAAGTTAAGAACAAACACGTTGCAAACCAGAAGTTAAGAACACGGCATAAAAACAGCTTTAGTCATTGAGTGTGTATTATACATTACAAAGAACATTTAAAGCGTTAACTTTATACTGCGCATTATTTCTTTAGCTTAACGTATAATCATTAAAGTTATAATTTTTAACAAAATTATTTTCGAGTACGCTTTAACCATACATTTTTACGAAACAAGATGAGTAGATAAATTAAGCAGTTTTTAGGAAAGCCGAACTGCGATCCTCATATGTTTTAATTTGTAATACTTTTAACAATTTACTAGCTATTTAGTATTAATGGGTGCAACGTTACACGAATTCTAAGTGTGCAGCATCATTGTTTTAAAAACTCAAATTGTTGGAGGAACCTTGCACTATGGTTTCAGTAGAACTCAAAGTGCACACTTAAAAAAATCTGAAGCGGCGCAGAGCAGGCAAACTGTTACTAACGGAATGTAGATGTACCTTGGTAGCCGAGCGGTGAAAGCTCTTGCTGCGCAAGTTTGCGAGAATAGCGTTGTGGGTTCGGACCTGCCTATGGTCATTTCCTCTCGTAGTGCAGTAAAAATGTCTTTTTTGTATATTAAAATTAATAAATATTGTATATTAAAACAATTGGTGTATGTTTGTTGTTATAAAGCATGAAGTTGATGAATCGTTCTAGAAAGTCAGATGAAAGCTTGATTCTTGCTAATGTGTAACTTTTCAAGCAATTTCTCTGTAAGCATACATAAAATTCTGCTGTAACCTCACACAGAAATAAGTGAGACGTTATGCTTTAGTTACATTACCATGGTGCAACCTTCCACAAGCGATGCGTAATTTTACACCAGTTATATCAGTTAAGTCACTCCAGAGCAGTGGAGGTATCTAAGCTGCCACCGATGTTAGGGAGTAAGGTTACACAAAATTTCTTACAGTGCAAGATACACAAATGTTTTAAATTGGATGTACATGTAGCAAATAAAATTGAAGTAGAATAGGCAGCAGGAATTTCTTTATTAACTCTACATGCTAAAACCAGTCTCGGAAAGAGGTTTTTACGTACTCACACAATTAGAAAGGTTTTGTTTCTTACGAGACTATTTAGATTAATGGAATTTTCAGGTAATTTCTGCTTCTTGAAATCATGCGTAATTCTGAAAAAAAAAAAAAATCAAACGATTTCTGAAACGTAATAACTGCCGATGAAGCTTCGGAACTACATACAAGTAATGTTGCAAAATACCAATG
This sequence comes from Uloborus diversus, assembly GCF_026930045.1. Lineage (NCBI taxonomy): Eukaryota > Metazoa > Arthropoda > Arachnida > Araneae > Uloboridae > Uloborus > Uloborus diversus. The sequence goes on along the minus strand of NC_072734.1, from coordinate 84,726,109 downwards.
ACTTGCCTCGAATTTCTAATTTTATAAGGAAACATTGACGCTATTACAGCATTGTATTTTAAATAGAAATCAATGAAATGAGAAAATAGTTTCTACTGAAGAAAATACAATGGGGTTGTTTCCTTCAGTCAAAAGTCAAAAGTACAACTTTTAGTACCTAAAACTGATAGAATAAGCAAAAAAAAAAAAAAAAAAAAAAAAATCACGGAGCGATAAAAAACCTTCATTTTCCCAACGCTTACATTTTAATTAATTTTTTAAAATGTCCGATTTTGAAAGTAAGGCGTGGTTTTTATGAAGTCACAAATGATGTACTTTGGCGCATCTGTCTACCGCGTTTCCACGTTATGATAATTAAGAAACGAATTAAATATTGCGTTCTGCGCTTGCTATCAAACATATCGTTGCCAGTACAATTGGGTAAAGAAGCAAATTAAATATTGCGATCTTCGCTTGCTATCAACCATATCGTTGCCAAAACATGTGAGTAAAGAAGCGAATTAAATATTGTGCTCTGTGAATGGCCTCAGTAAATGGCATTTCATCATTTGCGGTGTTATTGGCAGAAGCGCAAACAATGAAATTGCACCAATTAAAATAATCTTTTAGAAATATTAAACTTAGTCAAATTATTTAAAAAATGGTCAGATCGTATGTTTTTAAACATGCGCTTTTAGAAAAAAAAAAAAAAAAAAAAAAACTTTTATATTTTCGGAAACGAACCCAATCTATTAAGAAAAATGTGATTAATCTTCAAGAATGTCGGTTCTTAAATCAAAATCAAATATGTAAGTACCAAAATGATTCCATATCAAGTTAACTTTTACAGTAAAAAACAAGTAACTGCCATAGGAAGAGAAAAGAACACCTGTATGCACCATTTTGTTCTTACTCGTATTCCAATCCGCTTAGAGAAGATGGATAGCACTTGAAAGTTACGTGCAGAAGATATTCGAAGTTCGAAACGGAAGGTATTCGCGTGCCAATCATGCCCGCATTCCCTTCCCTATCAACATAAGAATAAAAACGGATAGGAAAAAAATGGTATTGCTTAGTCCCTGCCCTTACCAACCCATTGAGTATGAATTAAAAACGGGAACTCTTTTCCTCCGCTGATGTCCCCATCACCCAAGGAAAGCTTATGAACCAGTCGTCGGTAAAATGGTTGATTCCTTTATTGCTAAGGTACGTGCAAGAATGTGGAGATGGGGCTTTTCCGCCCTTTTACATTTTTTCGGGACCACTTTCATATTGGAATCATCTTTCTTCCGTGTGTTATTCTCTTGAGGCTGGATTCTTCGTATGAGTACTAAACTCAAGATATTGTTCCGTAAGGCTTCTTTACGAGAATGGGATGGGAGTTGAGATTCTCATCAGTTGCGGATGTATTTCATAGCAAGGGAAATGGTAAAATGGCCTGTATAGATGGTATTTTATTGCCGACTCTTCATTCTTTCGAATACCGAGCTATTACTTTTGACAGAGGAGCCATCTTTTCTTGCAGTTTACGGAAAATGCTAATTGATCTAATTTTTATTCAACTATGAACGAAATGTCTTATTATTCTTTCTATTTTTCTCCTTTTCTTGAAATCCTGATTTTATGCTTGAACAAGCAAGCATTTGATTTTTATTTTTTTAAATTGAACGTATTCTATGTTGCATCTTTTCATATGACACCTTTAATATCATACCTCCGCCTCAAGCCTACTCTACTTAGCGATGCTACTTTTTACTATGCTTTCAAAATCAATGCCAGAATTTTATCGAAATCCCCGGTATAATAACCTTTATGTCTAGTGACCTTAGCCTTACCAGTTGCAATTGCTTTTTACAATGACTTATTAACCCGGCATCCGTTGTTTCAAGTTGGGAATGGCTTCTCTAGTGGTTAATAACACTGTATGACCAAAAGTATTGGGATACTTTCAAAAATTCACATTTTTACGGATTTCTCGAGAGATAAAAGACCAATTGCTCTGTAATTTTTTTCACGTAAAAGGTATACTCCAGATGCCATTTTCCAATAAAAATTGAATCTACTATTCATTTAGGGGACGAACAACAAATTGAAGAAACATGAAAAGGTTTTTGGACCAGTTTTCATTGTAAATAGCTGGGAATAAGTTACAAATTTCAGAAAAAAGTAAAAACCTATCTATAATTTATTTTTATATTTTCGTGAAAATATCTCTTGTACCCACGGAGGTTTAAGTATTTCTTTCAAAAATGCAAATTTCTTTGAAGGTTTCAGCTCATATCACGCAGAGTTTTCCGTCGAACGTTACTAAACTTTCAGAATATTTGACAGCATATTAGAGAAACATAATAATGAAATTTGAAATAATAATACGTTTATTATTTCAAGAAACGTTTATATTTCATTAAATTTTAATTCCGAAAATTTAATGATATATAAACGTTTAAAGCCATTGAGTTTTCACTGTGCATGCGCAAAAGATAGCAATTTTTAATCTTCATAATCGGAAGCCCAGATATATCCTACATTTCGTAAAAAAGTTCCACTTTGATATCTTTAAAATCTAAAAAGTTAACAGCAATCTAATGAGCCGAAGTTTTAGAATTTTTGGATAGGCAACGAATGGTAAGGGGTCGTTCATAAACTGGCAACGCTTTTCTGCTATCGTTGCAGAGTGATTCATGATAAGAACGAATTATTTGCGAACGATCTCACGATTCGTCGTCTAGCTATTCAACAATAATTTGAACTGAAATACATTGCACTCACGCATTTATAAACTATTTTATTTATATAATACCCTATCCATTCCAGAATCAAATTAAAACAATTTTCGTTACAAAATTTTACACGGGAAACCAATCCGCTGTTATGGATCGCTCATCAGATCATTAGCTAAAGCATTACTACAACTTCCACATCAAGCTCTAGTGCACCCTGTTAAACCCACTTTTCATAAAGTAGTGGGAACGGAACAAGTGCCTTGACAACGCATGTGAAAGCACTAAAGCTTAGTACCTACATCTGTTGAATGGATTAAACATGCTTCCATATAGTTGGTTATTGAAGATATTTTATTGGACATAAAACCGAGAGCCAATCTCCAATTTCAGTTAATTGAATAACGAACGCATAGAAATTAATGGGACGTTAGGAGCTTTTGAAATTAATGCCATTCAAATGATATGCACAAGAGTTTGGTTGAAAGTTTTGAGCAGTTAAATTTTGTTCGTATGGTCGATTTCGAAACTAATTTCTGTTTATTAAATAAGTAACTTTGAATAATTCTCAGAAATATCTTATTTTTCATTCTAAACTTCTCAAATTTTCAACTTTTCACAAGTTTACAAAACACGTTCATTTAATTTAAAGATATTGAGGGTTACATTTTTATTCTGACAAATTTTCTGAAATTTTTTCGTAGTTTTCCTTGATTTTGAGTTTGGAATCAACTGATTAATTAATACTTTATGAAATTTATAATCTTAAACAAAATAAATGTACATAAAATGCTAAAATACTGAATTTTTAAAAAAATATCATTAATTATTTTTTGATTATGAGTTTCGTTTAAATTTATAGGATAAAACAGCCGTAGCAGGAAATAACCTACGCTTTATAGCACAAATATACAGATATATTTGTGCTATAATAATCTGGATTATTTGTGCTATAAAACATTGGTTGTTTTCTGTTACCATCGGCACAAAGGTACTCATTTATTTCTTAAAACATTCGTAGTTTAAAAATTTAATTTAGAAAAAATCAACCAAATAAGATATTAAAAATAATGCACTTAAGTATCATTTTGTCGTCAGTTTAGACCATCCTCAAATTTATAAATTTTGAGCTCGATGGTAGCGCCGTTTTAACCTATTTTCCGAACATTATAAAATTTCCGAATAATGCTAAAAGTTAACTCATACTGAGTTAGGATGGTAATGACAGACTTATTTTTTTCCTATTTACTTTGATATTAAGCATACACCTAATCAGGATACTCAGAAACTTCTACACAGAAAAAAAATTCTCATTTTATTAACAAAACTATCACGGTTTCTACTAAAACTCAAAATTATTTGAGCTGCCAGTTGTACCTATGGGTTATGATAGCCTCTAAAACTGTTTGATTGTAATGACGCAAAATGCTGGGGACAAGTATGAACCAAAAAGGAAACAGTATTAATGCATGCAATCAATCACAATAGATATATGTATTTTTTTCAAATTAGAATTCTTGAAGCATTATAAAAATTAATTTTAGAGACCCTAGTTTTTTTCTTTTTGCTATCTAAGCACATTATTAAAGAGAGAAACAATGATTATGGAGAATAGATGATAACGGCAGTTTATTAGTTATATTAAGCCTGTAGATTACTATTATTTAGCCCTGTTAAGTGTCTGGTATTTTAATTTTTAGGACATGACAACTAAGTAGTAATTAAAAAAGAAATAGAAAACACTTTTCTAAGGTTGCTAAGTGAGCCTAGGAGAAAAATTTTCACATTTCAAGGGAATTGCACTTTTTTCTTTTCTACTAAATAAAAACGTCATGTGGCATTTTAGTAACTGTTGGTAAAACAAAAAATAATTATTTCTGCTTCAGCTGTTTTTACGAAAAACGAAATGAGTTTTGGCAAAATAATTTTTTTTGCCATTACAAGTTGCAGTTAGGCTTAAAAAATGCTAAAATTTTGTTTTGCAATTGAAAATTTGCAATATTTACCATTGAATATTTACAATATTGTAGGATCAGGATCATGTGATCATGGTATTTCCAAATGTAATTCATATTCATGGTATTTAATTGCGTAATCCTAAGATTGCTTGGGAATTCCTTCATGTTCTCAACAGATGATGCAATGCTTGGATTTTTCCAAGGCTAACTGTCGATATAGTCACGAGACGTCGTGGCACAAGCAGAACAGAGCAGAATCGAGTAAGACGTTGACGGGCGATACGGTCGCCGAAAGTATATGTCTTTTGTGTGTGTGCTCTATGTTGTGTGTCGTCTATTTTGTGGAATAAACTCTTTATGTTAACTGTGGCTTGGAATCATTTCCCATAATATTTACATTGAATATTTATATATTTACAACAACAACAACAACAAAAAAAAAATATCTCACATCAGAGTAATGGTAGGAACAATGTCAGTGCCTATATTCCTGAATTAAGGCAGGAAGAAGCAAAGGGATGTAAGTGCAAAAATGAAAGATTTGGATGTAATCAGTAAAAATGGTTGGAGAACTCTCCTCTGTTTTAGGGGAAGAGATAGCTAGTACAACTAGTAGTTCTGGCTGGCGCTGCTATACATCATGATTTAGGGGAAAAAATCAATGAATACCTACCTAGGATCTGAGCTTCAAACGCATTTTACTTGAAACTAAAAAGTTCACTTAAGTCTGTTTGTTTCTCACTGCCTTAATTCAAAAAGGTAAAATGAATGTCATGACCCGTACACTAGAGCACACGGACTACGTACACTAGAGCAGCCCGAATTTCCGCGGCATGGAAGGAGGGTCTTAACAAAGAGAAATTTTACTCTTGGGAAAATTTTGATCATATACAGTTCCTATATATATATATTAGCACGCTAGGATTGGCAATATGGTAGAAAACCGATGGTTCTGGGGAGATGGTTGGATTTCATTGACTTTGCTTGACCTCCAAAACCGACTTCGTTGTGTTCTGTACATGTAGGTACGTAAAACATAATAGGGAATAGCACTTTTAAATTGAAAGGAAAAAAAAAAGCTAAAATTTGAAACGACAATACCGATAGCTAAATGGAATGTGCAGAAATACGATATAAAAAATACTGAGTGTAAGAAGAGGACAGTTTTAAATACCGATAGTTTGTTGAAAATCAATTTAAAAAAGACAGTTTTGTAAAGATTGATGATAGAAACCAATATTTAACACTGAGTTGAAGGGGAATCTCGCCATCATCACCGAACTGATACTGGATTTGGCACTTGATTTTTGGCACTTCATTGCCAGATCATTTAGTTTGCATTTCGTTTCATATATTATTCTAATATTCTTTATATACGTTTCCTCTCTCAGCGGACACTACTCACGGAAATGAAGCCCATTGGCCATTCTTGATTGCTATAATAATAATAAAAAACTCCTCATAAATTTGCGTTGAAAATTGTGCATCGGTATTTCAAAGATGTAACAAATCCTTTATTCAGTGCTTGAGTTAGGTGCCAGAATTAGAAAGACAAGAGCCCACGCACGACTCCGTTGTATAACAACGAAAAAATAATATTGTTAAAATATTTTTTCTTTTTATCAAATCTCTTTTTATCATTTCATGGAACCCCCTTTTAGCGCAAAGTCTGAAACACGTATTCACATACAATGCTGACATTCTTCTTTCACCAAAACGCCAATTCAAAATCCTTCGAATTAACTCCTGCGCGTAACCGCCAGAAATACGATAAATTTCTCAAAACTCCTTCCGCCAATAAATCATTGTGAAGGCTTCTTTGTTTCGTAAAGTCATCCAATAACTTTTGCCATAAAAATAAATCTGCCCTTTCTTCCCCAATGTATCAAGAGCGAATTCGTTCTTACCTTCTTGGATATCCACATACTGGAAGCTGAAAAATGGGTCCCATTTAGATTCTTGATGCCACCGAGGATTTCAAAATCCCATCAGCGTTTAATGAAGTTTACTGGCACCTCGTCTGCAGGCAAAATGCCCTAAAAATTACAAAATCTCATTTAAGAAAAGACCGCATCTTGAGGGAAAGGGAAGACATTTCTCCACCTCGGAGGATTTCAAAAACTCATTAACCGAAGATGAAGTTAGAAATCCTTTCGCCTTTGCATATTTAGCGGAAGCCCAGAAGTTGGGCAAGCTGCTTCCTAATCCTTGAATCATCTATCTAATTTCCCTTTCTTGAAAGGCAGAGGGAAAAAAAGGTAATGTCTTGCATATTCAGCGTGCTCTGGCCTCTCCCCTACACCTATTCGTCAAAAGTGTGACAGGTTATCACTTGGCATTTGCATAATGATTCGTCTTCAAGAGGTGGAAGGATCTGAAAATGCAAGCAGGCCCGTAAGCCATTTTTGTACCTAGACGAGATATTCTCTCCAACGTCAGATACCATTTTACAGTTTTAAAATTCTTATAATTCTTTGCCATTGCGAATCATTTATCCACGTACATTTCTAGTGTTTAAATGTTTACTGTAATTTTTACCCTTTTAAATCTTAGAACTTTTTCTGGGACTCGTAGTCTGAGAAATATATAGGATGTGACAGTAAATTCTACAGTTTTAAACTGTTTTTTTTTTTTTAAATTGTGTTGTCTTCTTAAAATTATTCATTTTGATGGGATATTTCACGAACTACACATACCACTTATTGATGCATTTTTTAGTGGATGTAATTTCTTAGTCGAAGGAATATTAAATAAATTTTACCGAGTTTAACTTTTAGAACTAGATTCAATCGAATGCTACTCTACTATTTTAATATAGTTTCCCTAAAACATGAACTTCTCCTCTAAGGATAATTAAAAGGTTTACAATATATTTGAAGCATAAGAACGAATAAATGAAATAGTATTAACTAAAGCGAGAAATAATAAATGCTAGGATATAAAAGTGCAGTTATTAATAGGATGAAACAACTATTGATGCATAAAGATGCTTATACATTCGAATTTGAACTATTTGAAGTACACTTTCTTAAGAGCGTTGTACTTTATAAGTAAAAGAAGCTAACGAACAACTTTTCTCTAAGCACAGCTTTTCTTAAGCACTATAACATGAATACTGTTATTATATTTAGACATATTAGATACTTTAAACACGACATTTTAAAATTGCATAGAAACTTTAGTATTATACTCAATACCAGTTAAAATATACCCAGCATTTGACGGATTGCTGGAATTTGAGACTTTGTAACGTAAAGGTACTATTTAAAAACTTGAGTTTCAACTTCTTTGTAGATTTTATTTTAATTTGCAGATATTCATTAGACATTTCTTCTAGATTTAAATGCATTTGTTGGAAAAAGTTAGCACTCTACAGGAACTTTAATACGAGGGCTAATCAAATATAAAACGGAATTTGTTTTAAAAAAATGTTTGTATCAACTTAAAAAAAATTCACACCAGCTATTCTTTCTTCTAATACACATTTTTTCTTAAAAATTGCCAAGTTTTTGATGCCGTCGTGATAGAAAAAAGAAGGACATGTGAGGAGCGAATTGCGCATGAACTCCTCAATACAATTGCATCATCATCAACTTTTTGTCCTCCTTGAGTCTTTTTTGAGTGTTCCAAACAAATAACAGTCACAAGGAGATAAATCTGGACTGTACCAAGGAATTTCAAAGGTTTCCGATGAAATTTCCAAAAATTTTTTCGCTTTAAAGCGGCAGTATGTGGCGTTGCATTTTCATAAAGAAAAAACGACGTTACTTATCGCTTGGCGTCCTCGTCTGCTGTGATATGCAGCTTCCGCTTGATCCAAAAGGCGACATTAATAGCCTGCCTTAGTCGTCTTTCGTCAATAACGTCACGAATGGCAACAATGTTGTCCACAGTGATTCTTGTCCGCGGTATCCATTCATCAGGTACGTTTTCTACAGTTCCTCTTTCTGTCATGTATTTTTAATCCTACTCATACTCTCAAGTATGCAAAGTGTTTTTCTACAAACTGTGCATGAAGCTGTCTCCAAATTTCAGAGGGTTTGGTGCCTTCTTTTGTGAGAAATTTAATAATTATGCATTGCACAACAGAGGTGTGCACTTCTTTCTCATTCATGGCGTACTCAAGCAGCCCAGATATCCACAGCATATGCAAACGCAAAAACCCTTCTTAAGACATCCCCACTAACATATTTTCAAAGTACCACCCCAGATTTATAACTTAACAACATCGTTAGAGTCAAATTACGGTTTATATTTGATCTACTCTCGTACTTAGTTAATACTTGCTACAATGCGTTTAACATCTGACGAGTTACTAGAATTTGAGACTTCGTAATGTTAAGGTATTAAAGGAATTGAGTTTCAGCTTCTTTAAGGATCTAGAACATTCATGTGCACTTGGGCTCAAAGAATGATGAATTTCTAGTCATGGACTAACTAAACAAATGAATTTAATTTGGTTTGACCATGAGACTAACCAAAGTAAAAAGTTTTTGATTGAATGAAAAATTTCACTAAGGGAGTTCTAGCAACTGACGAGAAAATTCAAGTACTTAGTAAAATACTAACGGCAGAGAGAAACTAGTGTTGAGGGTCACGATGACAGTTCAAATGGCTATTCAAAAGTATTAACGACCAAGATGAAAAGCGAAATGGCTTTGGGAAAGCCAAGAGGAAAGTCAAAATGACTATCGCAAAAGCTTAACTACCAGAATTAAAATCTAAATGGCTATGGGAAAATTTTAACAATTGAAATGAAAACTCAAATGGCTATAGAAAAATTTTACTGATCAAGGCTAAAATTCAAACGGCTGCTACAAGAAAATATTAACAACTAAGATGAAAATTCAAATTGCTGTGAAAAAATATTAACGAATACGATGAAAATCCGAAAGGCTATGGGGAAATTTTAACGACAAGAATTAAAATTTGAATGGCTATATTTTAACGATTAAGTTTATGACCAAAAAGCATAAAAGACCTTAATTTAGCAACATTTTAGGCTTATCACACACAAGGAAGAGAAACGTTCAGATGCTTCACAGAAAACCTAAAGGACTGGGATGGGAAAATTCACGTCTAACTGCAAAATCGCAATTTTTATAGCAAAATCCTTAGAGTTAAGAAGAAAAATTTATTTCCAAAGTAAATTCGAAAATAAAAATGGCGGTGAGTGCGGTGGTTTGCATTTGGAAGGGTTTGGTATGGGGGAAAGGGACCTTCTTGAAGGTCATTATGGGGAGAGGGACTTTCGGTGGGGGAGGACTTTAATTTGGATGTTCCATCGGTCTTTTGTCTAGAGAGGAGCCCTTGCCAAGAATGGTGAGGGAATGAAATATTCCAAGTAGGAAGAAGGAATGATGAAGTATAGGGCCTTGTTGGAAATGAGCGGTACTAGCATCAAGTGGGGCAACTTGATGAAGGTTAATTTCGTTTGATCTTTAGCAGCGTTAAATCACATTTCTGTCTACCCTTAATCACGAAGGAGTCCAATTCATTAATTTGAAGCCTTAAAATTCATATTTGTCGAATAAGCTCTTCGCAGTGATTAGCATAGTCTCCCTTTTATTCAAGATGGTATTATTCGAGTTTTAGCAAAATCTCAAAGAATAGTGTCAAAGCAATAGGCAGCTGAAAAATGGTTAGTTTTTGTTTTATTACAACGAATAGTACTGTGGAAAAGATTTTGGGGAATACTTAACTTAGTCTTTCAAAACTATTTTGTGTTAGTAAGTCTAGGCATTGAATTTTATTTCACTATCCATATCCATACAACTCACTGTGGGAAATCTTGTTTTGCAAAGTGTAGCCCATTTTTACTTTCTTTTCCAAAAAAGGAAGTATTGTATTCGCGAAAAAGTTTCACTCAAAATTCGGCCTTAATTTCCATTTTGCTCACCCCCGAATTTTTTGAGTTTTTTTTTTTCGACCCGAACACACGCGGATAAGTGCCCAAGAACGTATAAACATACGAAATATTCATTTTGACATTCCCCGAGTTAATTACAAAGACTTTTCTCGTGACGTCCGTATGTACGTATGTATGTACGTGCGTATGTGCGTATGTATGTCGCATAACTCAGGAACGGTATGTCCTAGAAAGTTGAAATTTGGTACGTAGACCCCTAGTGGGGTCTAGTTGTGCACTTTCTCTTTTGGTTGGATTCGGGTGTTTTTAAAGGAGGGTTTTGCTCTTTTTTTGGGGGAAATCATTGTTAATTTCGATGTAAACTAAAGTGGTGTTATAATTTGGAGGACACTTGGCGATGTATTGCCAGTCTTTTGTTCGCCAAGTTTTGTCGCCAACTTGGCGACAAATTTGGAGGATTTTTTTTAAAAATCTGTTTTAATTTGGCCATTGTTGGTGATATTTAGAGAGTAAACTATTGGATCACATTAAAATTGCCAGTAATGGGGAAATGACATGAAATTGGAGTAAAAGGAGGTCATGTGATGCACACACCAGCTCGTTTCCATTTTTTTTTCAATCTTCAAGAGTGGCACTTCTTCTCCAAGTTGATGGTTTTCTAATTTTCTGCTCTGTGCCATTCGAAAAGACAGCTCAATTTTCTAAATTAAAAACTTCATCTTTTATATTCTTTATTATTTTTAGTATTGAAAAAAATCCTTTATTTATTCTTTTCGTGTGATTGAGAAGATCAATTAAAAAAAAAAAAAGGAAAAAACAAACTCAAATTGAAGACCTAAAAACTCATACCAGCTTATTGTTAAAAAGGACCAGCAATGAAATAATTAAAAAAAGCACTCCGATAATTGCTGAAATAGTTAAAAAAAGCACTCCGATAATTGCAAGAACTAAATTTTCAACTTGTACCTATGTCCACCAAGTCGCAAAACTTTTTTTCTAAGCAAATGTGTCTTTGTAATTCAACCTTCCCTTTTTATCGATCGAAACCTTTTGCCGTACTTAATCATTGGAAAAAAAAGTCGCAAAAACTAAGCCCAACCTCCACCCTTAGCTTCAGCAGATCAAATGGATAAACTGATGATGGCTGCTTCCCCGTCGAACTGACATTCACTTAACGTAAGTGTGTCTTAATCCGGGGTCTGCAGGGATTGGACTCATTTCCATCACAATGGAACATCCTCTTGTCATTCGCACAACCCTTTTCGGCAATTAAATGTCCAGGCTGGTCACAGGAATCTGAATTGTCACTTTCCTATCGTTTTGAACCGAGTGGTCTCTGCAGTATGGTTTGCAGAAATGGTGAAACGGAATTAATCTTGATTTATGTGCACTGCTGATTAGGAATTAACAATGAAGTACACTACAAGTGATGTAAAGGTTAATCAAGTGTTTGCTAACAATGGTATTTAATAGAAATTTGAACTGCAATGATTATTTTGAAGGTTGCATTGCTGAATGTTTCAGATATTTCCGGTGTAGGAGAAGTAGCACGAGTGTGTTCGCATGGAAGAAAATGGATTAGTCTGAATCAGCCCGGATTGTTCGATGAAATTAATATTCCGACCAATGACGGAAAACCGAAAATCACAGATAATCAAAATAGGGCTTAAAAACTGCTTATAAGTTCAAAATTGCCCATGGGCGTTAGAGTTGACCTTGGAACTGTTCATTTCCTTGAAAGATAAACAAAGTTTTACTCCCACAAGTGAAAAACTAATTCAGACATTTTATAGTACGCAAAGTAGAAATAACAAAATAAAAGAAGAGACAGTGGTGAATCAATTTGCTTAGTTTTCTTCCTTTATTACCATCATGGTGAAGTTCAATTACTTCTGCTTAGCTAAATTTGCATGATGCTCCGTTGTTGAAAACTACATAGTCGAAGGGTAACTGTTCTTGCTAAATGATCACATGATTGCGGTCAGAAAAACTTTCAAATTGACTTCCTAAAAGCAACCCTAATGCTCTGTCCAGTTTATCTTTGGTCTGTAGTCACATCCTTTATTAAAGGTCTCGCTGGTGGTCTTTGAAGCATCTTTAGTTGCTAGTTTAAAAAGTTTAAATTTTCTATCTAAATCGATCAGACAAATTAGTCAGATGTTCAAAAGTGATCAAAGTAGTATTTTCAATGAAGGGAGCTAATTTTTATTTGCTCTATGGTTAAGACGGAAAAGCTTACTTTTTTAAAGAATTAAATGGGGGAGAAATTACTGAAAACATACAAGCATGCAAAGTACATTACATACAAGTTTTGATTTAACAAGGAACTCCTTCATCAATCCAAATCTGTAAGCTTCGGGGATGTAAAACGAAGAGAGATAGAACAAAGTTTTTTTTTTGCAGTAAGTTGTTCTGTATGGTTTTCGGAAAAGTTTCAGTAAGGTTTACTGAACTTTTCTGTAAAGTTTCAGTAAGGTAAGGAAAACCTGTTTCAGTAAGGTTTTCTGTATCTAAAAGAGCAGATAATTCTGTCCATCAACGGTGCACAGCAAAAACAACAACAAAATTAAAAGAATTGAACTAAACAACGGTCGATTAGACATAATACTGAAGCCTGAATACCACTAAAAATACTGAAGCGAATAATTAATCTTATTGTTTACTACGGTATTTACTGGCTCTTTTTAGAAGTGGTAACATTATTTAAAACTTCGTATTTGAAAGGAAGAATTTCAATCCGAAAGGAATTTCAATTTAAATTCCATGCGGTTAAGAAAATCACAATGAGTAGAACATTATCTGATGAATATTTTTCAGAATTTGAGAAAAGGAAATAACAGTGAATGAATGTGATGCTCATCAAGTAATAACAGTTAAATAATGTGCATTCAATGCATTGAACTGTTAAAGCATTTGTTTTGCTGCAAAAGATTGTTAATGACATTCCAGAGAAGGTAGAAATTGGAAACGGAAGTTCGAACTAGAGTACCATCAATTAATGCAAATTAGTAATAACGAAAATTAATCATACTAATTATATTGCTACTGATTAAACATGAACAATAACGTACGAATTTCAATCAGAAGCAGGTTAACGAGCTGTTTCATTCATAATGTCATCATTAATAATGGTTAAATATCCTGAAGCTGAAATTTTATTTTGGACGTCATTAAAAATAACAGTTGTAAGTAGGAAGATGATTAAAACGATCTAAAGTGATGTTATTCTTAGTAAAAACTACAACGTTATGCTTAGTAAAAACCTTTTTTTTAAAAAACAAATCAATAAATAAACAATCAATAGTAAACGAAATTAACTAAACTAGTTATACTAACGGGATTAACTTAATTGGTACAATTCTTAAATGATCGTCTTTGTAAAATTTATCTTGTTGTATGATAATGGGACCGTTGACGGTGGTAATCAAAGTTCTAAGTAAAAATAGTTTTGAATCTTTGTTCGGGAAAAGACTATTCTGAATTGAAAAATACTTTTAGCTTTTCTATTACACTAATCAAGATTGATCTCACAATGTCAATATTAAAAAAAAAAAGACATCCATTGCAATCATGCAAAAATATTATACATATTTTAATTTAATAGAGTCAAACTGGAGTAAAAATTATCTAATGCATAAATGGAAAAGATTTTTTGTGATAAGAATGATGTCAATATTAAACAATTTTAACAGGAGCAACAGACTTTGAATACACGGTGGCAATTGTAGAAAAAGCATTCTCTTTTGCTTGCTTAAGACATGCACAAGAATGAGATATTTTGTATTTTTGACCAATCACGATTGCTTATTGCTTTCATTTGACTGTTTTGCGGTCCTATCATTTTATTTTCCCGTCAGCACCCTCTGCAGCATCACCGTCGACCGGCCGCCTCACGATTCCGCTCCTCTAGCGAAAACCGTCTCCAGTTTGCGTCAATATCCTACACTTACACGCATACATACACGCACATAAACACACACAAATACACACATACATACTCCTACACACATACACAAACATATACACACACTTAAACACATGCATACACACGCATACATACAGACACCTACACATATCCACACACCTACACACAACTACCCACACACTCATGCCTGCACACAGACACAAACACATATGCCTACAAACACATACACATTCCCCCCCTCCACACACAAACACTCATACACACAACTACCCACACACTCATACCTGCACACACATACACATACCCCCTACACACAAACACACAAACCTCCCCACACACATAAACACACACACACACACACGCTCGTGATTGTGAAAAACATAATTTGAATTCCAAATGTCAAAATTCCAAATTAATTTTTAATTTTCTATTTAATTTCTCTCGTACTCATCTTCAAAACAACGGATATCCTGAGCATATAAGGCAGTTAATTTACAAGTGGGACAAGTTTATTTCAAGAAAAAAGTGAAGATTATGGTAATTAGATAGAACTTATCGTTATCTTTTCACCTGTAAAAATTAAAGGCGGAAAGTCAGAGTTCTAATATTTGGGAAAGAAACGTTTCAGCTATTCATTGATAAAATACTTATTGAAAGGATATACCGCTTTCAAAACAAACGGTACATATATAAATGCAACAGACTAAAAAAAGCTTTGGCATACGTTTCTAAGAGGAGTTCATAGAGTCTTTGATGTCAAGTAAATTTGATTCCCTCAAACTATTTAACGTATTTTCTTTTATTAAACTTTATGAAGAATATCTTCTGACACTAGAAAGAAAACATTTATCTGAAACAATTTGCTGGGAAGCTTTAGTAAAATTAGCAATGTCTGAAGCATGATTTGTGAACAGATAAATGAAAAATAACAGAAATAAACTAAACGATTAACTTTATTTAAAGCAAATGGAATATTAGCTAAAGAGTCGTTAACTGTTTTCTATTCTCTCTACATTCAGTGAAAACATAAAACAAGAGAGAACTAATAAGAAGCTTTCATGCGATTTCAATCCATTACTTTCAAAGAGCACAAGCTGAAGTAATCGGAGGTATGCTGTTCAGCTAAAACTAATTACTATTATTTTGAGAAAAAGTGAGATTTTATGAGATTTCAGTAAAATCCGATTAATTTATCATACAGAATAGCATTTTTGGAAATTCTAAAAAGGAAGAAATTCAAAACCTTATTTTTATCTTCCATTCTGGATCAACTGTAATAAAAGAACTTGTTCATATTGGATAATTACTGCAAAGTTCAATCAAAACATGAAATCCCTATTTGGTTACTTTCTCCAAATCACAATCAGTGCAATTCTTATTTGAAGGAAATATCGTTTAATTCATTTGAATACAGTTATTTTCCCTGAATGGTAATGCACGTAAGGTGATAATGTTATTACAAATGGTGATTAATCATGGTGCTATTCAGAGAGAAATTCCGAGTTTTCCCAAAACTTGTAAATGTCAATTAGTTCTTATTATTAAAGAATCAGTGAATGGGAGGTGTTTGAATGCTTTGAAATAATAATCGAAGAATAATTTAGGGAGCATACACGTGTTAGTAAGAATGGGGTCGTTTCCAAAATTTTAAAAGTATTTTTTTCTGAAAGAGCATGCTTAAAGAATCTGACCATTTTATAAATAATTTCTTTTAGTTTTATATTTTCAAAAAATTACTTAAATCTGTGCTCTTTCATCGTTTAACGCTTCTGCCGATGACATCACAAATGATGAAATGCCATTCAGTGTTGCCATTCACGGTCCAAAATATTTAATTCGCATCTTTACTTATGTGTATTGGCAACGATATGGTTGATAGCAAGCGTAGAGCGCAATTGTAATTCGTTTCTTGATTATCATAACGTGGAAATGCGGTAGAAAGATGCGCCATAGTGCATCATTTGTGACGTCATCGAGACCACGCCTTGTTTGAAGAATCGGACATTTAAAAAAAAGTAATTAAAAAATAACTGTTGGGAAAATGAAAGTATTTTCTGAGTCCATGTTTTTTTTTTTTTTTTTTTTGCTTATTCTATCAATTTCAGTGACAAAAAGTACTACTTTTGACTGATGGAAACAACCCCATTGATTTTAACCAAATTTTTTGATGATGACTTGCATTTGTTTGTTTTAATGGCATTCAGAGAATTTTCAGGATACAAATAATTTCAACTGATGAAAAGTATGTACAGCAATAAATATAAATTTCAGTTGTGCCATGCATTTTTTGATTTAATGCTTTCCTCGAGTGAGAAGAAAAGCGACGTTATTGCGAAAATTAATGCTCAGTTATTATTGCTTATTTGGATGAATAATTTACAAGAGGTATTTGTTATTTTTCTTCCTGAGAAAATAATTGTTGTAACATGGATATTGAATAAGATTCTTGCTAATCATGAATGAAAGGCAAATTTCGTGGATTAAAAAAGAGTAGTTCTTCACATCATCTTTACAGTGACATTCCGTCATGCCGCCGAATTTCAATGAGATTCGTGTTTTTTACCTTTTTTTTTTGGCATGAACTATTTTGTTTAACGCGAGTGGACCCCCCGAAATCTGTAATAGTCTATAATCGTCAATAAACAAATGCCTCATGAAGATTACGCACACTTGTCACATGGCAAAAAAGAAAGTGAAAGGTCTTTGCAAAACTTTTCTCGGGAATCCAAAATGGATTTATTCTCTCTACTATTCTTCCTCTGTGTACTGTTATTGTATGAGTTCCAGAAATGTAATGCGAAAATGTAGTACAGTCGGATCTCTATAGTTCAAAGCTTATAACTCGAACATTCTTTTATCTCGATGTTTTCATCGGGTCCCAAACTCTTGAGACTGTTGTGAATACTTCCCATCACTCAAACAGTTAACTCGTTCGAGTTAATAACTCGAACAGTTTAGCCGATCTCTTGGGCTTTTGAGTTTTCGAGAGTCGACTGTATGAAGTAGGGCAAAACAGAGTGCTCTTTTCTCTGAGTGGCAAAAAGACGTTATCAGTTGCAGTCTCTGGAGAAAATAAACCAGTTAACTTCTCGGCATTAGTTTCAACACAATAATAAATATGCAAGACATTTTAGATGAAACATAACAGACAAATAGTAAGAAATATCTCAGTACAATGATGAATTTTACGCATACAGACAATTTTCCTCAATCTTTATATATTAATAGGCAAGCCGTTTTCTTTCGGTACCGATTCCTCCTCTGTTTGTGAACCGATTTCCTTCATTCTTTTTTTGCTCACCAGGAAACATCACGAGTTCAGTAATCATGAAAAAAGTTAAAAATGGTCGCATTCGAAAGAGTATCTTTAGAAAAAAAATTGACCCAAATATTGTGTGCCCTCGTCCTTTTGTTTTTGAGATATAGGGGGTCAAAGTCTGTCGAAATCTTAAGAAAATTCGCCAAATTTAAAGACTTGGCAAGAAATGGAAAATACCACGTGATTTCATCGCCTGCGTCTAGCAAGACTCTCATTTCCATTTCTGGTCATCTGCAAAGCACGTAAACGATGTTTCGAATTAACCCTTTACTTGTGTGGGTAAAATTAAAAAGTAACTATGAAGCCTGTGAAATGGAAACTAGAGAGCTTTATCCAGAGGAGCTACAACTTTATAACGAAATTGAACGTAGGATTTAACTTTGTAATCGTGATAATAATGCATTTCAGAATTTAAGTGCATTTCAAGTGTGTTTTACTTAACTAATTTAAGTTTGTACTCTTGTAATGAAATGTGTTGTAAGTAATTAATAATTATGTACGAGAATTAATATGAATAAGTAAAGAAAAAAAAAACATGCTTATTAAAGCTTATATATTGGAAATAAAATGGACAGTTTTTGATGTTGAAAGAACATGATCATGGATTGTAGTATCCCCGCTCTTATTTATTTTTTCAAAAGTTATTATCATTCATGAAGTTTTATTGTCTGACCACTGCTAGCGAAAATGTTTAATTTAAAATCGAAAAAAATAATAATTAAAAAAAAGAAAACAACGGATAGTAAATGTCAAAGATATGCACAGCAAAACTAATGATGTCGGAAATTACTTTATAACAGATTCTTATCAAAAATTTTATAGTCGACGTTCATTACAACAACCCCTGTAGTTCGAAAAAGTCTGTTACTGCAACTGAAAGTCGCTATAACGTAAATGCACATCATATTGCATGTTATTTAGTCATTTTTAAAAATACTGAAGTCACTTTTACCAATTATGTTTCACGTTAAAAGGGAATTCAAATACGAGCAAAATAAAAATTAATGCAGCTTTTTTTTTTATTTGACTTGTTAGAGGGTTTACACATAACTTGAAAACGATACACATAACGAAAAACACACTGGAAATAACTGACAGAAATCGTTTTTTTTTAAATTTGAGAACATGGTTTGAAATTTTTAAAAATGTCGTTTTCTTCGTATTTAGATACTGTTGAAGACTTAGATTTACGACTTTTCAAAAAAAAAAAAAAAAAAAAAAAAAAAGACTTTAAAGTGTGTTTACCGTTTCTCTACGGTTATCATATTTTTTTCAAAACAGTTTCATCATCGAATAAACTCTTTCAGTGGAAATATTTCACCCGCAGAAGCATAAAGGTTTTAAACATCAGTTTTTTAACAGTCTTCAGAATAACAAAACATTCCATTGTTTTTACAATAAAATAAAACAAATATTTCGGGCTGTGGCGTTTTCCCCTATACAGTTGCACGTTAATATCCCGGAACACAAGCCCCTAAAAATTTCAATGCCGCAGTCTGTGCCACGACACCCCGCGCCATGGTAGTCACCCAGAGTAAAGAATTAATGCGATATTTCTCATGCGCTTTGGTGGTGACCAAATATGGAAGTGAAATGTCTTGTCAGATGCAGATGTTGAATTCACGCCGTACCTTCCATTTCTGAACAAAACTCGCTAAATTTGGCGACTTTACTAAAAATTTCGGCAATTTTTAAGACATCATATTTCGATAACGTGGTCACGAGGGCACGTAGTTTCAGTGCTATAAAGATGTTTTCCAATGCTCTTTCGAATGCCACCAATTTGGAATTTTTTTGAATTTCCTTGATCGTGATGTTTCCTGGTCAGAACAAACTGCCTGTGTTTACGTCAACAGACGCACGTGGAACGCAACGTGGCAATGTTTTAGTTTCATTTGCAGTTTTGTAAATCACCGCAAGGTAGCGTATTCGAGCGCTGGAGTTCCGAATAATATTGTCTTGCCATTTTTAGCTTGACCGTGAAGAAATGAAATTCGTGCATTCATTTTTATTATTGAGGCTTTGCAACATTTTCAAAATTGCTATTTTTGGTCTGTTGATACTATTAAGGATTTTGCAGCTAATGTATTTCGACCTTGCTCATAGTTTCAGAACTAAACGGCTGTTGTCTAAAATTTGGCAATCAAACCAAAATACCAGTTTAAATTAAACGTTCTCAAAACTTTTCTTCAAAAATTTCACTGTACTGTTTTTCTTATTTTTACACAGCGAGGTTTTTCTCACTTATCCCTCATTATCCCCCTTTACATTATCCCTCAAAATAGAGTATTCACGTAGCAAACTTTTATCAATACCTACTCTATGTTAGTTATGTAATTGCTCAAAAATCTTATATCTTTTATTTTTAAAAAATGCCTTAATTTATATTTCTGTACTATGAACATTGACTGTCATTACTTCCATTATGCCTCGATGTAGCACATTAACAGGTCGAAGTACGAGACAAAGAAGCAGGAATAATTACTCACGTAATAGTATAAATAATACAGAAAATAATGAAATTAGTTTGCGAGCTACATTTAAATGCGCACTGAACGCCATTCCAAGAACTTTCAATAGTTATGACTGCGGAATGATGGATTTACAATGCAGGTTTTGCAATGCAAAATTGGCGTCACATTTTTTGTTTCGAGTGCCAGCGCGAAGAATTTATTTCCTTTGCATACGTAAACACAGAGTAGGGAAACATCTATTTGCATAGTGTTAGCACAAAGAAACATGATATCCAAAATAAAATTATTCAAGCCAAGAATTTGACGACCACACAAATTTCTCAATGGGGTTGTTTTCTTCAGTCAAAAATGCTACTTTTAGTCACTGAAATGATAGAATAAGCAAATGAAATAACTTTTTTTATATTATTTTTTTTAATGTTTGGTTTTGGAAATAAAGCGTGATCGTCGTTACAAGTACTTTACTGCACTTTGGCGCGCTACTCCATATCCACGCTAAATGTTTATGCTTTGCTGTCACTCGCGTTTCCAGGTTACGATATTTTTCGCTGTGCGCTAATGGCATCAGTGAATGGCATTTCATCGCTTTTGACGACATGTACAGAAGCGTAAAAAATGAATTTCAATCTGTGCACCGATTAAAATAATTGTTAAAAAAATAACATTTTTTCAAATTATTTAAAATATAGTTTAAACCGATGTTTTTAAGCATGCTCTTTCAGAAAAAAAAATACTTTTAAAATTTCGAAAATGATCCCATTACCTATATATCCTTTTTCATTCATTTATTTTGAGATTAACAGACAAAAATCGAAATTGGAATAAATTATTACTGCCTGTTATTGCGTATACATATAAAAATTGCATGTTTCCAGGTGTACAGTGAACACCAGTAAGAGTAGAAATAAAAACGTTGGAAATAGCTAAGATCATACAAGTTTTATCAAATATTCATTTATGAATATGGTCGAGTTTCGACCACTGGGCGAACACTAGTACTGATAAAACAATCAATCTTGTATAATTAAAAACGAAGCGTATGTACCTATGTCCGTTTTACTTCTTCCGAAAGCCAATGAACTGACCATCGAACCAGGCATCGATAGATTCATAATTTTCCAGCCTTTATGTTTGACCATTTAACGTAATCCTCTGATAATAAACAGTGGAGACATGAATTAAAAACTATTCGGAACTCCAGCGCTCGAATACGCTACCTTGCGGTGATTTACAAAACTACCGATGAAACTAAAACATTGCCACATTGCGTTCCACGTGTGTCTGTTGACGTAAACACACGCAATTTGTTCTGAGTATTTATTAACGCTATCGATGTGTCCTCGTTTGCTTTCAGCTACAGAAATTAATTCGTCCCTTAGTAGTATTCTCGAGCTTCTCAAAATAATGTTAGTTTTCCTTATTTCTTTCAAAAAAGTATTAAATGGTGGAAGCGTAAACAAGAAAACTCTGGATTAACAAAATTGGAAAACGTTACACCAGGTAAAGTTTTTTATTGTTTTGTATGAATTTGTAAGAATATGAGTTTTTTTTAATCTTAAATTAATTTAACTAATCATATTTTACAGCAGCATTTAGTTGGAATGGACAGTATGCAAAATATTTTCTTGAATTTATTATCGTAGAACAAAATGAAAAATGTTTAACCGAGAAAGAATTTACTTTATTCCTTTTATTCTCAGCTGAAAGGTTTCGCCAAATTTGTTTAGGGTTATAGTTTTGGAATTGTGCGAGCAAAGTAGCCTTGGCGAGATTTCGCGTTTTTAGTTAAACTACTTTTAATTTTTATCATGAGTGGAATAAAATGATAGTAAGATTACAGAATTCGATAAGTAATAAAAAAATTTTGAAAAAAAATAGAACCGACTTCAAAATTGCTCTAAAAAGTGAAAAATAATTTTATTCTTTAAACACCATCGATAATGCTTTTAAACATAATTTTTGAAGTTGGCGCAAAAACAAAACGTAAAATCCAGTGTAACCATGCTTCGTTCATATTTTTTTTCAGAAAAGCATCCAAAGTCACGAACGAAACATTTATATCGCTATTCAAATATGTCATCATCAATGCATAATGTATGTGATAGTGAAGAAACTGGTCCTGGTTAAATTTGTAGTTGTATTTGAGTTATGGCTGTGAATGATTTTATCTATCGTTTTTGCGCCAACTTCAAAAATTATGTTTAAAAGCATTATCGATGGTGTTTAAAGAATAAAATTATTTTTCACTTTTTAGAGCAATTTTGAAGTCGGTTCTATTTTTTTTTCAAAATTTTTTTATTTCATTCTTTTTAGTGTAAATGTAGGTATTTCAGAAATAATAAGAAGTTACCATCACGAAACTTCACATTTTTTTCTTAAAAATGCTCCATACTAAAAATAAAAAACTATTGACACGCGTTAAACTTTAAGCGATTGGCACTAAAAACGTATCTTTGTTCCTCTCTGGAAATCATGCGTAGTTAATTTAATTATAACCATTTAAGTATTACGTTTTTCCTAACTAATTTACATTCCACAGCATCTAAGTTGCTCATGATGCAATCCTGTATTTTCTTACTTAGTCCCGATCATCTGTTATCGGCATAGATGATAATGATAAAAATACTACAGAGTAGTTGAGTCAAACCTAATGGTAGCATTGTGAAGGCTAAGCAGATCCTAATCACTGCATCACCTCGCTTCCAGGTTAGGTTTACCCCTACTATGGAGCAATAGCACTGAAGAAAGGAAGATTTTGATAATTCACATAGGGTTACTATAAATCAGCAGTGTTACTAAAATAAAATTATTTACGCCAAAAATGAGACGACAGCACCAGATTCCCCATTATCGAAATATCCCTTGAAGAAATTTGATGCTTGCTTCAGAGAAGCCTTCACTCAAAATTATCATTACAATTACTATTAATGTTACTGTTATATGGCACCAAACTTTTATAACAATGAGTTTCCTATTGTCGCGTAGATGAAGATAGCGAAGACAATGTGAAAGCCAAATGAAGCGAATACTCGTTAGTCTCAACTCGAGATCTTTATTCAGAACCACGAATGAACGTTACATCTCCTTATATACAACTTGAGAAAGTGCTGGAACTTTCCAGACTTGGAAAGATACAGAAATTAATAGAAAATTCGAGAAAATACGGGAAACAGTAGAAACGAAATTTTAGTAAAATTCACTTTTTCCTAGTCTGGATTTGAACTCGGGTCGCACGTGTGGGAGGCGAGAATTCTACCACTGAGCCACCGTTATCCACGGATGAAAAGTGCGAACGCTACAAAATCATTTAATAGGGAAATTGCATAAAATTTACTGTTTTTTGCCCATAACTTTTTTTCTAAAGAACAAATATGGTCAAACAAAGTAATGGGACCTAAGTTGAGCCATCCCCTATCCATTAAAAAAAGAATCATCAAAATCGGTTCACTAGGTGAGACGCTATGAGTGGACAAACAAAAAAAAAAAAAAACATACATACGGTATGAATTGATAACCGCCTCCTTTTTGAAGTCGGTTAAAAAGAAATAATGGTCAATCAACTGAAAAGAAAACTACCACCATATATAAACTGTGAGTACACATTTTATTTATTTTGTTCTGATGAATTTGAATAAATATCAGTTTTTCAATTCGATGAAAAAAAAAAAACGAACTTAACAACATTGACTGGACACCTTTCCTTAACCTAATTCCACATAAATGATTTAAATAACCTTTGTTACTACAGTATCCTACTGAAATAGACAGTATGCAAATAAATTTTCTTGAAAATATTTATCGCAGAACAGATTGAAAAATCCAGAAAGAACGTTAAGAATTTGAACAATAAAAAATAAAAGTTCGCCAAAAATCTGTTTATAGGGTTATGGTTTTAAAATTGTGTGAAAGAATAATGTATCTTGACAAGATTTCGCATATCAAGTAAATCATTTCCATGACGAGTGAATTAAATGCATGATGATTTCTTTGGATATCCAATCATATAGTCATAGAAATAAATTATCTAGTGTTAAACATTACTCTTGAAAGTCTGCCACGTATGTGCACTATGTGACAAAAATGTCAACAAATGCCGGAAATGTCACGAAACTGAACTTAATATGTACTAATGTATAGAAAAAACGGTACAAAATGAAAATGCCGTTCGAAGCGAACCAAAAATTTATGAATTCCGAATTCAACATCGTGAAAATGGCTGCTTCAGAACAACTTACTGTGTGTTCTGCATTAATTGTTTACTTTCGTAATACTTTTTGGTTTCTAATCTCTTTCTATATGGGTCAGAATAACCAAAAGACTTTGAAAAATCTTTTCAAATGAATAAAGCGAAAAAATCATACATACGAACAAAAATCACAACACTTTTAGCATTTTCTTCGTTACCACATGCGTTTGTTTTAGTTTTTAAGTCGGCCATTAGACAGTCATTAGACAGTGACTGCAGTGCTCCCTATAGTTCGTTGGAGTTGCGAATTAATTATGATAGATTCCGACATAAAATCCCTATTTTTCGAAGGTTTTTCTCCATTCAAATTATTATTCAGTGCCTCACCTTAACTTTCCGTAAAAATAGTTTTAATAAAATTTGTAGCGAGAAAAAAATCATTGAAAAGAAAGATCTGTTGCCACTTTCCCCCTCGAATATGAGCAAATAAAATTCTGACTTTTACTTTGAGGGTTTCCTGTAATCGGGGGATTTAAAAATTTTCCTTTTTGGTTGTTCTTCGGAAATCAGTTGCAAAATTTTATTGATTTTTTTTTTTTTAATTAAAGCCTGATTTTTGAACACGCATCACTTGACATTACTTTTATTTTCTAGGTAGACTGCAAAGCCTGACAACTTAGCTAGTACGTTTCAAAATTTGTTAAAATTTTAATTCTTATTGTTGTTGTACTTTCCTGTAATAAAATGAAAGTAAATGAAAAAGCAAATGTAAAGAAAAAAAGATGTGCTAGCAAAGAAATGAAATAAATATAGGTGGAAAATATGGAAGAAATTGGATAAAATCTGAAATACAAATTATGAATAATTCAAAACAAAAAATAATTGAAAACAAAATAAGTTGGAAAATAGGGAGAAGAATGACGAGCAGAAAACTAGTGTGATATCTAGGAAGGCATAGTAAATAGTTCTTCAGAATTAGTGGAACTCTATCTGTGTAGAAGTAGGAACAGTAAAGAAAAATAGCAAAGATCAACCTTATAGGAGGAAATCCACTCAATTATTTATTCAAAGAAATCCTTACTTTAGTAAAACGTCAACACATAATTCTGTAGTTTTGTGGATAGTGATAAACGGATACTTATAATTTTACGCTTTAAAAAATCGTTAAAATATAATTACAACGTTGCATTATCACAGGGAAAGCTTGGAAAAGAAATACAATTGCACCTCCTGATAGTGAAATAACTCTGTATAGCAAGAGCTGAAGTTATATATTTGAATAAAAGAAAACTTATTAGCAGGTTTTTAACTGTATTATCTATATTGTTAAAACTCTGACAAAAAACTTTATTATGAGGTTTTCAAATCATTTTATTCATCATTTTCCTATTGATATTTCTAGATGGTAAAGCAGTTCAGAAGGAAACCGACTTTTAGAGTATGGTTTTGGTAAATTTATCTAAATCACTAGAAACTCATTAGATCATCAAATTTTCCAATTATTTGCAAATATTTCCTGTAGTTATGTACTTTGGCATGATAACCTATAAAATCTTTAAATGCTAAAATCCTTTTTGATTACCTATATCAATTGATATTAGGGGAAACTACTTAGCAAAAACATTTTCCCAGAAAAGAAAATTAATCTTTTAAACTTAAAATGTACGCACACGTATTTATTTACAATGCACTTTCGTTTAGCACTTTGATATAATCAGTAATTTAATTTTCTTGAATTTTCAACAGATTTGGCTGGTAGGGCGTTTGTGGACCACAGCAGCAATAACATTGCAAATAACATTCCCAACTTAGCCAGGGGCATATCTTCCGTCTGAATGCTCTGAAAAATGAAAACTCCTTAACCAAACTTTCATCTCCCCCACTTACTTGAAGCGCACACACACCTCAGAAACCTCCGACTCTAATTCAACATCCCACTTACCCTTGGGGTTGGAGGGAGGGGAGAGGAGAGCAGACGATACATAGCGGCAAAAAGGAACCTCTTCCGACCGCAGGATTCTCTCCAACTTGTAGCTTCAGTCCCGCGTTTAATCCCATTTCATTGTTCTGAGGGAAGCAGACGATTCGCCTCAAATTGAAATTCATCGTCTGGAGAAGAGAAGGAGGGAGAGCTGATCGATTTCAATCATTGCCAATTTCATAGAGCGACGGACGAGAGGACACCCCCTGGATCACTCCGCACCCCTTCTTCTGCTCATCACCGCGGTGCACGCGATCCAGAAATTCTCTTCCACCCCACCCCCTCTGAAACTGAGGGTTCTTTCAGGGACGTTCTACAATTGATAAGCAAAATCCTGCTTCCAACGGCTGGCGTACTCCAACGGTGTTGATGACCTAGGAAGAGATTTCTGATTTAGGTTATCTAGAGCTAATTGTTGGCATGGATATAAGACTCCTGTTGGAATGATAGGAAAGCAGTGACTTCATCGAGTTTGGATTTTTATGTCACTGTAACAGGTCCTAAAAAGATAAAAAATGCAGGAGGGCATGTTAACTTTTCCATGTAAGGAAAAAAAAAAGAAAAGAAAAGAGATAAAGAGGAGACAATTTATGGAAAATTGTATTTCTTTATGTGTATAATGAAATTGAAATAAGTCTGGAGATAGATCCTAAATAGTTCTGCGGTTGTTTAAAGGATTTTAAAGCCCCATTTTAAAATGCAATAAAAATGCAAAAGCTATGCGTTGTAAGCAGGGCTGTGGAGTCGGAGTCGGACTGATTTTGTGGTAAAGGAGTTGAAGTCGGAGTCGTTCGAAAACATGCCGACTCCGACTCCGGGTTTCTTTTTTTTCCTTAATTTTTACTGACGCTCCTTGCAATTTTTAAAAAACTGACTACCAATTAATTTGATTATATGTATAAAGACCTACTAATAAGAAAATAACTCATTGTGGCAACGAGCTGGCTCGATTGTTTATAGAACGTTCTGTAACAGCTACCTACGCTGTCTCCTAGTTTGCTTATTTTGTAAATTTATTTAACTGATAGCAACTATAAACAAACAGTTTTGTTGCTAACATTTTCTAAGTAATCACTTTCAAATAATATTTTTTTAAACCTCAATCTCAGTTACGAAATAGTGAAAGGAATGTATTTATCGCTTGAGCAAGTCGGGAAACTTCTGAGGGTGCTTGGTAAATTCAAATAAGTGTTGGTACGAAAGTGCATATCCAAAACATCCGATAAAAAAGAAATGTTTTTTTAAATTTCAAGACTTTATATAAAAAAGCTTGGTTATCACTGAAAGGTATAAAATAAAATAAGTACATGATTGATTGGTTAAAACACTCAATAATTGTATTTAATCCTAAAATCTTCATATTATGGTTAATTCTAAAACTGCCAATAAAACTAAAATTAAAAATAGAGCCAAGAAATTGAGGTATAGTGAAAGCTATTCTTACAAAGCTGTATACCGCCTTATTTTGTGTAAAATTTGCTCCAGACGTACATGTACCCCACCTCTCTCCGCAATATAGTGCAATATTTTTGTTGAAATTTTTAAGATGAAATTTAAGATTTATTATTCGGGAAAATTTTCAGAATTAAAGCTGAATTAAAGCAAAAATTAAGCTGAGGTGTCACCCAAAAGATGGATGCCACCCGGAGGAGGGGGGGAGGCGACCGTCCCCTCTCAAGAAAAGTTTTTTGACTTAGCAAAAGAGTTTTTTTTTTCTATCGAAACTCTTTCTCTCACTCTTCTCTGTGCTTTCAAAAATTGAAAGCACAGGATTTGATTAACATTTATTTGTTAAACGTTAAAGGGGAGCATATTAATGCTTTTCATTTTTTTTTTTGAAAATGGGGTTTTTAAGTAATCTTACTTTAGAAATCGCAACTATTGGATAATTTGATTTTCAAATTGAATTTCTAATGTTGCATCATCTTATGTTCACAGTAAAATACAACGTGAAAATTTCATAAAAAAAAGATAAAATTTATTAACAAACAAAATACACATACATAACAGTAAGCAAAATTAAAAAAAGTAAAGTTAAAAAACTTACAAATTATAAAACATAAATTACAAACTTCATAACAAAATATTAAGAAAATCTTGACTATAGTTCAACACGAGTTAGTATTAAATTCACACTAAAGAGCGCCAAAGGCACTGTCCACAGTGTTTTTTAATTGGTTTAGTATGGAGTACAAACACAAATATGTATTAACAGAAATATTTACAAATTAATTTTACACAAGTAGTAAAAATTTTACACAGAACAATTATTGGACTGTTTGACTCCAGAAAAAAAAAACACAATAACTCGCATTGAAACATTCAATAGTATAAAAATTACAATACAAAATCCCCCCCCCAGTCAGTATATTTTATCAGCTAAAAGTTAATTGTTGATAGAATGTCATTATTTTGTATATAGGGGCATTCCAAGGTATTTTTGACATTTATGTAGAGTCCGTAACGTGACCTTTTTTGCCATAACTTTTTAATTTACTGTTTGATTAGCATATTATTTTATTTTGATCTTTTCCTAAAAACACACTAGCCCAAATTAAAATAATTTGCAAATCAAACAGTAAATTAAAAAGTTATGGCAAAAAAAGGTCACGTTACGGACTCTACATAATGTCAAAAATACCTTGGAATGCCCCTATATTCATTGACCCCTTGTTTATATTTTTTAAAGTTCTTCTCTTTCCTAACATCTTCCGTTAGTTCATTAAACAGCCGCGGTGCCAAGTAAAAGAATTGCTTTTTAATAATCGTTTTATTTGGTTTTATAACTTTATATTGTTTACCTGAAATTCGAGTATTATATAGTTTTTCATTAATTTCAAACCAGTTATTGTTGTTATGCAAAAAATACAATATTCTCTGTGCTATTTCTCTGATATTATAGATTTTCTCTGACTTTTGTAAAGGAGTTAATATTTCAATCTCTGTTTAGGGAATTTCCCCCCTTTCCATGGGGGGGGGGGGTTGATTTGAAAAAAGTAAATAAAAAAATTAAAAATCCGGATTCGGACATTTCAAAATCCTGCAGTCGGAGTCGTCCATTTTTCTTCCGACTTCGCAGTCCTGGTTGTAAGGGATATTGTATGAAGTGGAAATTAAGTGCGTAAATTGATGAAATGGAACCCCTTCAAACTGGGCACAGTGCCAGTAAGGTTTAGAAAATGAATTCCATATTTAATCATCTTCTCATAAAGTTCCATAATGTGAATTCTGAGCTGCCCTATGGAGATTGCTCACAGGAGATTTCTGATTATGCGAATCAATATTTTAACTTTTCATAGCGCACATCCTGAAACTTTAAGGAACGATTTAATTAGATATAGGACAAATATTACCTTACTAGACCATATCAGATATTGAATTCTCAATTTCTGAAGAAATCATTTCCGAAAGCTTATTTTGGTGCTATACATACAAATATCTCATCTGTTTTGAAGTTAAATAGCAATCTTGGACTCAATTTTAATCTCCTTTTAAAATGAGTAATTAAATACATAGAAGTATCTGAAAGTGCTTTAAGAATTTTGGAGATTATATTCGACATTGCTCCTCTTTCCATGAACATTTCGGCTTTAAAGAATATTCTGTACGTGTTTTACGGGTAATGTTGAGATATTTCAAACTAGAAATAAAATGCCTTGTAGTGTGGAGAGGAACTATTGTTTACGCGGCATTGACACTGCATCAGCAGAGAAACGACTTTTACGGAACTTACTGGTTTTTAACCTATTAAAGTGCTTTGCGAAGCACGAATTATGCGACCTTTTTTGACTGGGAAATGTAAGTCAGTTGTGAAAGTCACAAAGCGTAACATTAGGTGCTGGGGAAAAATACGAATTCTTTTTTCTTCCTGATCCAACATGTGAATTTGCTTTGAGCAAAATGTAAAAGAACTTCGATACGCAGAAATGATGATTAGCTCAAGGATAATTTTGACATTTTTGAAAGGGTTAAAAGTTTTTAACAAGATGTCTAGGGATGATATGTCTCTGATTTAGATTGTCTAGAGCTCGGTGTTGGGGCAGGATTTGAAATCATTATTGAAATTATAGGGGAAAAATGAAATCGGAAAGTTTTAATTTCTATATTGGGGCCACAGACCCTAATAAATTTACTGACACTTCATAAACCGTTAAAACAAATAACACAAGATTTTTAATAGGAAAAAAAGGTTTTGAAAATTTTTTAAAAGAACCTTATCATGCTCTTTTTTTCCCTTTCTTCATTAAGTAACAAGAAGTTTAGTAAATTTTCTAGCATCAAATCAATATTCTCTCAATTGGCAAAGGTTTATTTAGATCATTTAATTATTAAGCTTGTTTTTACTCATGCTAATTTTGCAGTTTGTTTTCTTCTGAGCATAAATAATTTAAAAAAAAAACATTTTAAACTAAAATTTTAAATTAAAATATTGTTTGTCTTTCTAATTCATGTAAACCATTATATAGAAAAAAATTGTGCACCAATCACAATTAAAAAGTTGATTTTGAAAAAAAAAACTAATTAATAACTAGAAATTTGTTACATGAAATTTAACAATAATAATTTTGCATGTAGCACAAATTTCTTTAACTTACAATAATGTAAGAAAATGTAATCTTAATACTATTGAAAGGTACAGGGGAAATGTTTACATTCATCCCAGTTTATTCATTAGTACCTACCATATCATCTTCTTTGACTTTACTTTGTCATAATGGGGTCGTTTCCAAAATTTCAAAAGTATTTTTTTCTGAAAGAGCATGCTTAAAAACATAGGATCTGACAATTTTTAAATAATTTATTTAAGTTTAATATTTTTAAAAAATACTTAAACCTCTGCGCTTTCATTGTTTACACTTCTGTCGTGTGACATCACAAATGATGAAATGCCTTTCAATGTTGCCATTCACAGAGCAAAATATTTAATTCGCATCTTTACTCACGTGTATTGGCAACGATATGGTTGATAGCAAGCGTAGAGCGCAATTTTCATTCGCTGCTTGATTATCATAACGTGGAACCGTGGTGGAAAGATACGCCAAAATGCATCATTTGTGACGTTATAAAGACCACGCCTTGTTTGAAAAATCTGACATTTAAAAAAATTAATTTAAAAAAAACTGTTGGGAAAATGAAAGTATTTTCTGGATCCATGTAATTTTTTTTTGCTCATTCTATCCATTTCAATGAATAAAAGTAGTACTTTTGACTGAAGGAAACCATCCCATTGAGCAGTAAAAATAAAAATGAAGTCAAAAATATGTTAGAACTATGTCTGAATGTTCATATAATGTTCTGAAAGAATTAATTTTAGTCCGGTACATAGTTTAAACTACGTTTTTACATAAAATCAGTGATAAAGATGCATACAGCACCTGTAAACTCATAGTCTAGAAAGCTTTCCGAGAACGTGCGCCTGATACTATTAAGAAAGAAATCTTCAAGATTTGAAATGCTCCCTGTTATTTAAAAAAAATACATGACAGGTTCATGTTTTCTCTGTTCGCATGTATTTCTTTTTGCTATTTAAATTTAAAAGAAAGAGCGTTTACAAAACAAATAGGTACAGTCCATGCTAACAACTGTTTATAAGTTTAAATATTGATTGGATTGGTGGGATGTTTCAACGATTGGAATTTTATAAAAATATTCTTTCAAATATTTAAGTGTACTGATTATAAAACTAAAAGTTCAACAGCTATTAGCAGTGCTCAAAAGTTTCATTTAAAAATGAAAATTGCAGATTTTTCTTCTCTTAATATTAAAACTACAGTTTTAAATAAAAAAGTTATCTTGGGAAATGGATTAGAAAGCGGAGAATAAGCACAATAATTTATAAAATAGAATCATTTAAACTGAGCATTAGTGATGAGTTGACTCTGATAAATTTATTCCATTGTTGATCATCTTCACATAAGGTTCCATAATGTGAATTATGAGCGGCTTAATCATCGAATCTCACAGGAGAGTTCTGATTATGCGGATCAATAATTTAAATTTTCATCGAACACGTTTTAGATCTTTTCGAAAGGAATTGATCGAATATAAAGAACAAATATTACCTCACTATATCATCTCAGACATTATATTTTCAACCTGAAAAAATCCGTTCCTAAAAATCCTTTTTGTGCTCATTTGTGTCGATGGTTAAAAAATAAATAAAATAAATAAATTAAAAAGAAGACTCAATTTAAATCTCTATTGAAATGAATAATTAAATACGTAGAAATGGCTAAGGGCGTCGAGAATTTTGTGGGTTATTTTTGATATTTTTCATTATTTTTATTAACAACCAGTAGACGTGCTCTATACTGCTCTGGCTCTCTGTAATGCTGCTTTATTTTCTGGCGTGTGTGGATTATTTTTGAAATTGCTCCTGTTTTCTTCGCAATATTTCCTTTAAAGAGGATTGTGTGCATAGTTTTATGGTAAAGTTGAGATGCTTACAAAATGAAAAGGTTATTAATTCGGTCTCGAAGCGTTTCCTGCGTTGACGTTAACCTAGCAGAGAAACGACTTTTACGGCATTTCATTTGTTAATGGTTACCAGTTGATGTGCTCTGCACTGAACTGACTATCTTTACTGTTAAAAAATTCCTGAAATTTTACGGTAAAAGTTACTGGCATCCATGTTGCTAGTAACTGTTACCGTAAAATCCTATTTTATTGTAAAATATTACGATAGAATAAACGAGAGTTAAAAAACTCAAAATTCCAACTGCGGGTTTGATCTCGGGACCTTCGAAATGGCAGGCGGCTTTGCCTCCCACCATACGAGTTGGGACGCATCGAGTAAGGGAAATACGGTGTTATATGCTTTGCACTGTAAGTCACGTGGTGTATCAATTGGCGCTGCAATCGTTTATTTTTTCCGGTACAATTTGCTGTAAATTTTTTCTGTACTGTAAACACTCGATTTTACAGTAATATTTACCATAAAAGTTTCCCGAATTTTTAACAGAGATACATGTACATTCAACTTAAAACATTTGTGCATCTTGCACTGTAAGAAATTTTGTGTAGCCTTACTCCCTAAAATCGGTGGCAGCTTAGCTACCTCCACTGCTTGACGGAGAAAACGAATGTGACACATATTCGACATTATCTATCTATACTAATATTATAAAGAGAGAATGCGGATTTTTGTGTGTTTATATGTTAGAATTAATATCCGGAATCACTGCACCTATTTGAAAAATTCCTTCATTATATGAAAGGTGCTTTCTTACTGAGTGACATAAGCTATAATTCGAAAAAAAATCCGATAAATAGTTTTTTTTAAATTCCAATTTAGGCCCAAATTTCTCATAAATTCCCGAATATGGGAGTGAAAAATTACTTGCACATATTATTATTATATATCGTTGAAAATGGTAGAATTTTCCGCGTTCTAAACAATTTGTTTCACTGCTAACTTAATTACGGCGGGAGTAATTTGCGTTTTTGGCTTGAACTTTTTTAGACTTAGCTGAAATTTAGGCACTACTTACTTCATTAAATCTATCAATAAAAAGTGAAGGAATTGTCCCACAGTTTTCTTTTTGACACCATTGGAAAAAGCGACATTTTTTACTCCAGATCTATTTCTTGACCTATGGTCGAAAAACTTAGATTCTATTTTCAAAGGAAAAAAAAGGTTACAAGCGTTTTTAAATCAAATATGAAAAATGTCATTTTGATTCAGGTTGTCAACCATTTTATTTTCACGTTTCCACGATTACGCTTTTTGAATCCATTGTTTCGTTTCTTATTTTGCATTTAATTTCTTAAACTTATTTTATTTCGTGTTTAAATGGTTACGCTTTTAAAATCCACCTTTCGCAATTTAATTTCTTAAAAGTATTTTAATATCCGTCGTCAATGTTTGGAAGGGTAATTTTGCATAATTATCTTTTTTCCTTTTATTTAAGCTTGATTGTTGAATATATGTCACTTGACACAATTTTTATTCTCAAGGTAGACCGGGCAAAGCCGCTCAACTCAGCTCTTAATATATAAAGATTTGAAAGCTATTGCTAATGTGATTTTATATTTTTTTGTTTGTTTGGCGAAACATTTATTATTACCAAAGAAAAATCATGCGCTTCACTCGCAAAAGGGCTGGGTTCGGTAGCGTGGTCGCTTGGCGCGTTAGGCGCTAAGCAGTTCAGTCTAGGATTATTGTTTTAAAGCAACCGTAAATGTAATTCATTGTTTTAGAGATTTATTTTTGAAAAAAAAAAAAACTTTTGATTTGTTTTTATCCAAATGAAATGTACGACATTTTCTTCTTTTTTCTCTAACGATGATTTTTGATGTTCCACGGTGTTTTTTTTTTTTCGTTAGACAGATGGATTATGATATCGTGGTTGCTGGGTGAGTTTGTCGATAAATAATAGAGTTGCGGAATTACTTTTACATTTGAAAGATATTATTTGATGTCTTTTTTTGTTTATTTGGCGAAAGATTTTAAATTGCCATAAAAACCTCTTCACTCACTAAATAGAGTTTTAAAGCAACTGTACATCTAATTTAATGATTTGACGAAAATTTTAAATGAAAAAGAAACTTTAATAGTTTTTTTTTTTTTGAAAAGGTGTGTATGCATTTTATAAAGAAAAACGATCATTTCACATCAGAGGGAAAGGGGCGTCAATTTTTTTTTATTCAACGGACTTCCATTAAATTTTTAGCTCGGGCATCGCTGTACGGGTACTGCTAGTGTTCTGAATAAACACAGATAAATTAAAGTTAAAATTTCGTTTAGAATAAGAAGACTGATCCTCTTATAAATAAAAGCAGGAGCCCCATGAAATCCGAGTTAATGTTTTCTCGAAATCTTGAAATCCTAATCACTTTTAAATTTTAACTATTACAAAAATATCCAATTGAAAAACATCCTTAGCTCTTGTTCGAGACATACGTCAAATTTAAAAGTTATGTAATTGAATAAAATTAATAAAAACTAAATTTGATTCTGACAAATTAAAGCTTTCCCAATCAAGAGTTGTAGATAGGTTGGATGAAAAGAAATGCAAATAAACACTATTTTTTCTTGCGAAAAAATCGTACTAATATTTTTTTACAGAGACACGATTTTTTCTTCAGTAATTTAGTTTTCAAAATGTCGTTTATCGCAAGTGATAAAAATCGTTCGTAGAAGCTCTTTTGAAGGCTTCTTTTAAACACTTGCAATGGATCATGTGACTTGCAATCTGTTAATCACAGAGCAAATAGTACGAAAATCAGCAGCCATACGAAATTTTGATTGCTTGAAGAATCAATTGTGTGTGTGTGTGTGTAAACCCAAAACTTTAGAATAAACTACAAAATTTGCCAAAGTAATGAAATTTAGACTAGAATAACGAAATCATTTTCCAAAGCAATAAATACGCGTCATATTGTAAGCAAATAACACAAAAGAATGATAAAATACTAAACACAATGTAAATTAGGATATTTTGAGGTTGTAAGTGAAGTATCACTGATCAAACGCTCCAACTGCACGGGAAAAAATAAGTACCTATCCATATTTAATTCAGCCCCCCTTTAACGCAGCTATTCATATTTTTATAGGTTTCTGCGGGCATTGACAACTTTTTTGTAAACAGGTTGAAAACTTTTCCTCGTCAGATATGACTTATGTGCCGTCTCGATTTAACAATTAAATATAATTCAATAAGGTAAAGAAAACAGATGTAATGGAAATCGCGTACATTTGCTTTTTTATTGTTACAATAAAATATTTCATCAGCGGATAAAAATTGAGCTATACAACAAGCCTGAAAAAAAGAGAAATATTCGAAACATTTTTTAATATCTAATTAAATAACTGGTGGTTTGAAAAGGACATGTTTCCTTAATGAAGGATCGAGGCTTTCGTAACATGTTTCTTTGATACTAAGCTATACTATTTTATATAATTAAAAACTGAGCCTATGTATCTATGTATGTACTTATGTATGTATCTATGTCCGAGTTACTTCTCCCGACTGCCAGTAAACTGACCATCGAACCAGGTATCGATACATTCGTAATTTTCTTGTCTTTATGATTGGCTATTTAACATGATCCTCCGATAATAATTAGCGGAGATATTAATTAAAAACAAATATTAATTAAAAACAATTAATTATAATACTTCGACTTCGACATAAAATCCCTTATTTTCGATTTTATATCAAATCCCCCTTTTGTATCCTTTTCTTTTTTTTCATAAAATCCTTTATTTTCTCCATTCAAATTATTATTCTGTGCTTCAACTCAACTTTCAGAAACAATGCTTTTTTTTAAAAAAAATTTGTAGCTTGAAGAAAATCAGTGAGAAGAAAGATCTGTTGCCATTTTTTTTCTCGAATATGAATGAAAAAAATTCTGGCTTTTGTTTTGAGGTTTTTCCTGTAATCGAGAGATTTAAAATGTTTCCTTTTTGGTCATTTTTACGGAATCTGCCGCAAAATTATACTGATTTTATTTTTTTGTTCCAGACTGATTGTTGAATACGCGTCACTTGACATAACTTTTATTTTCGAGGTAGACCGTGCAAAACCGGGCGATGCAGCTATTTTAGATATCATAAAGTTTAAGTAACACAACTTAAGTATCATAATGTATTATTAGTTAATGAAAATTTATGTCCTATTTAAAAGTAGATGATTGGGCTTGAGATTTAAACCATGAACCATTCAACCATGCAAAAAATATTCATTAGTTTTTGACGTGACATCAAACACAGCACTCAAATGTAGTTCTGTCTTTCTCTTGAAAGATTTGTAGGTGCAGCTTGACCTAGGTGCAAATAATTTTCCATATGCTTTCTTGTAATTTTCATTGACACATTTCGTGCTACAGAAACTTGTATTGGGGGTCAATCCATACTGGTTCGACGGTTGGGTGCGCTCGACCATTTTTAATTTCTTTGAAACTCATATCCCTAACAGGTGCATATGAAAGATGTTTAAAACCACTTTTATTTTTTCTATAAACTGGACCTTTGATTTTTTAGACGTTATAAAAAGTAGTTTTCGTAGTCAAAAATGGGACTTCTAGACCTTTGAATTTGGCCAAATGAATTACATTTATGGCAGTTAATTTTACGCTTTGATGTTAAAGTGCATAAGATGATAGTCTTACATGCTGAGTTACATGGCTGTAACTTAATTAAAATAAGGACACCCAGTTAAAGTTCAAGGTCAAATGTAAAAATTTTACTCAGTTCAAAGGAGTATAACTCGCGTAGGGGACAAAAACACAAAATGAAATATGGCAAAAACTAATCACTGGAACCACGCTAATAAGTATATGTAACTGTTGATGTGTGTATCTTTACCTTTTATCGATTAAAGCTCCTCAAAAATCGGAAAAATGACATAAATGACATTTTCAGACCCCTGTAAACCAAAAGAAGATGGAATTAAAAATGAAATTTTGTGGCCAATTGAATATACCATTCAAGTACTACACATGTTATATATACCGTTTTATGTCTTTGGTTTGTAAAAAAGGTTCAAGACTTTGAAATTCAGTAATTTTGCACACTAAAACAGAAACAAAAACTTAAAACTTCATTGCACCTTCTTAAATTACGTATATTGTGCTCTATATAATATATTACACTGAAAACAACATATTGCAAGTATAAAAATAATTATTTTAATTTGATAACCTAGAAATATTTGGACATGAATGAGTAGTTCATACTTGATTGACAGCTTATGTAGTTAATTTAGAGACTATACTGATAGTTTCTACACCCACAAATTTTCAACACATAGAAACACACGCTCTGTACATAACCTTAACTAAATTGCCTTAAGCATAAGTAAAAACATTATACATACAAAATGTAAATTTAAAAAAGTGCGTTTTTTTTCTTGTTTGAGTGTAGTTTTGAGAAAATGAACTCACCTAGTAGTCCTATAGTTGTAATGGTGACTCAAGTATATGGCATTTTAGAATGCTTTACTAAGACACATTCATAATTTGATAACTTGAAACTGTACCAAGACCAAGACAGTGACAGGGGTTCAAAATTTAGTGATCAACAAAAGCTATTTTAATAACCTTTTTGACAATAATTGGTATTTTCTTTTGATAGTCTCTTTAGTAACACACTATTCTTCATACCCATTGTTAGTGGACAATAATTTTATTGTGATAATATTTAAATAGGGTTACGTAAAGCAGTGATTAGATGTTGTATTATGAATTTTATTTGCAGAGGCAAACCTTTCCTGCATCATTTTTTCAGCAAGTTCAATATACTGAGTGCTAACAAGGATACATGCAATGCTTAGTAGCAAAAATGCAGGAGGTACGTATGCATTTCTGAAGGAATTAAAATGTGATTTCTAGTAGTTCTTTGCAAAATAGTCTTGGTATAAATTCTCTTTACGGTTCCTCTGATTCCGTTACATTATCCATTACCATGTGATATTGCATACAAATGCCATTCAGCTCTCAAGTTGACACCCCCGTTTCGTGATTACATAAATTAACAAATTTTGTTCTATTTTTGTAGTGTATTTGAGTAAAGTATTTCAGTACGCCACATACTGTGTCACCACCAGAACTATAGTACTACTGTGTGAGTTAATTTTCTTAAAACTACACTCAAGCAGGAAATAAAAAACGCATTTTTTTCCCTTTTAACTGTGTAGATAATGTTTTTGCATGTGTTTAGGCAAATTACATAAGTTAATGTACAGAGAGTATGTTTGTATGTATTGAAAATTTGTGTGTGTAGATTATCAGTATAGTCTATAAATTAACTACATAAGCTGTCAATCAAGTATGAACTACTCATTCTTGTCCCAATATCTCTAAGCTATCAAATTAAAATAATTATTTTTATACTTGCAATATGTTTTTTTCTGCGTAATATATTATATAGAGCACAATATATGTAATTTAAGAAGGTGCAATGAAGTTTTCAGTTTTTATTTCTGTTTTAGTGTGTGAATTAACTAGCAAAATTACTCAATTTCAAAGACCTGTATCATTTTTACAAACCAAATACACAAAACAATATATATAACAATATATATAACATGTATAGTACTTGAATGGAATATTCAATTTTCCACGAAATTATATTTTTAATTCCATCCCCTTTTAGTCTACAGGGGTCTGAAAATGTCATTTTTGTAATTTTTCCGATTTTTGCTATAAAGGGTAAACAAACACACATCAACAGTTACATATTCTTATTAGCATGTTTCCAGTGATTAGTTTTTTCCAAATTTCATTTTGTGTTTCCGTCCCCTACGCGAGTTAGGTCCCTTTGAAATGAGTAAAATTTTTACATTTGACCTTGAACTTTTACCTGTTGGCAATATTTTAATTATTAAGTTACAGCCAGTAACTTAGAATGTAAGACTATCATCTTATGCACTTTAACATCAAAGCGTAAAACTAACTGCCATAAATGTAATTCAAATAGATATTGGCCAAAATGCAAAGGTCTAAAAGTCCCATTTTTGACTAAGAAAACCACTTTTGATGACCTCTAAAAAAATCAAAGGTCCAGTATTAGAGAAAAAATAAAAGTGGTTTTAAAAACTTTCATATGCTGCTTTTAGAAATATGAGTTTCAAAAAAAGTGAAAAATGGTCGAGCGCACCCATCCGTGGAATCTGTATGGATTGACCCTTATGTGATCAAAGTACTTGAAAAGGGAAGTCCTTTTTGATGTCAGGTGGTTGGAGCTGAGATTCAAAACACTTATCTTTAAACTATGATATATTTCATTCATTAGTTTTCGAAGAATCATCAGATTATGTCAAATAAAGCAATAGTGCGGAGTCGGTCATAAAAGAACCAACCATAACTCTCAAACTTTTGGAGTCTCTAACTCTGACCCCAAAATCATTCTTACTGTGATTCCTTGACTCCAATTCCGACTTCATGATACTGGAAGAGCTTTGGATTTGGAGGAAAAATGGCCGACTCTTACTCCTACAATTTTAAACTTTCCGAATCTCGACTCCAAATAAGACTCCTTCAACCCTGAACTATGGTTGTTCTTTTCCTGATCCTTTGTGTTGTGCTGTTCGACCTCAAAGGAACATACGGTTTCCATAGGCATTCGTGTTATTTTCACTGACCAAATTTCTTAATTGGTTTAACTTAAACTTGCTGAGTGAAACCTTTGTACATTGATCAACTGCGGTGCTTGACTTTAATGGTTAACTTAGACAAGGGGTCAACTTATGGAGGTTAATAGATATGATCTAGGACTTTATTTTGTTCCTAACAGTAGCTGTCAGGTTAGACAGGTGATCAACTTACAAGGATGGTCAACTAATGGAAGTTGATACATATGACCCAGGACTTTATTCTGTACCTGAAAATAGCGGTTAACTTAGACAGATGGTCAACTTATAGGGATGGTAAACTTTACAGGTACTTTATCATGTTCTGAAATTTGACTGTGCTCTTTTCGTCTCAAAACTGCCTTTTTCGCTGTTGCGAAATATGTACGACTATAAGCAATTTTCGTTATAAATTTGTGACACCACCTTTGATTTCTTTGATCTCGCAACTTTTACTCTCTCAGAAATTGAGCACTTTGTACAGGTCCCCTCGTCGGAATTCCATCCAGTTACCGGCAACGAGATCTTCATTGTAGCGGAATCCTTTTTGCGCGGAACTTCTCATTAATTAGTTCCCAAATCACGGCGGACCCACTTCCTCTCGATCGGGGATTTAGCGGTTGACGTCACATGCCCCGAGAACAGGACACAGGTGATTCTGTTCCACTTCTTTCGAACGCCGGGTCCAGCAATTTTACGGTTCGAATACTTCCTTTAAATGTAAAATATTCTCAAGTGGTTTTTTTAAAATCGAAAAACTATTTCTTCCCTTCAAATCGATGAAGGCTTTTCTGAAAGAGAGTAGAACTGCTTTGAGTAAACATCTTGATATCACAAGTACTAGTAAGTATTCCAGGTATTACAAGTACTTTAGAAGGCAAACTCATAATATTGTTTGTTCGCTGTAGAGACTTCATGATATATGAGACTAAACTGTTTTCTGTATGTTATTACAGAGATGAGTGTTTCAATTTGATTGTGTAACGCTATGATGCGATCACCTTTCACATTTTATTTTCAGGGAGTGTTACAAGACAGCACATCACTCCTTGCATTTTTTTCCCTTCATAAATGTCCTTGTTTATTTAAGTTTCTCTAGGTTCCGATTAGAATATAAAATTTTGTTTTTCTAAAGAATGCACAAAAGTTTACGCAAGGTTTGAATCGAATTGAAAATCGCAATAAAATTAAAAATAAAACTGTGTGCTTAGTTTGAATAAATTCACTTAACATGTTAAAAATGAATTTCTAGAAAATGTGCGCTTAAGAGAATTATGAAAAAAAAAAAAAAAAAAAAAAACCGGGAAGTAGCTCAGTCGGGAAAATATTAAACTAGGAGTGGAAGTCTTCGTATTTTTTTCTTTTTTGCTATTGCACACAACCTCTTACATATTTAACTGAAGAAATTAAAACATAAAAAGATCAACAAAACTTGGAATACAGCCGAAGATACCTTTACCGCTTCTAAAAGCGTATGTTACACATAGAGAAGCCGAAATACATTTTAAAAAGTTAGTCAAACGCTTGCTCCCGCTTCGTATTTTGACAAAAAAAAATAACATTAAGAATCATGAAAAATAACAAATAATAATAACAATAATAGTATTAAATGTATGGATATTTAAATGTATTTTCAAACACAAAGTGTCTAACATTCAAATGTTAAAATTCAATATGAGGCAGTGAGAAGCAAAAGGGTGTACTAAGTGGCCAAATTAAAAATTTGGGGAGAACCAGCACAGATGGTAGGTAAACCTCTCCTCTGTCTTGGAAAAAGAGGGAGTACTAGTAGCCCTAGTAAATTCTGTTATACAGCATGATTCAGAAAACTTTTCAATGAAAGCCTACCTAGGGCTTTTATTTTTCAACGTGTTTTGTTCAAAACTTGAAATTATCCACTTACATCCCTGTACTTATCATCGTCTCATATGATACTCATCTTTTCGTTCCTGCCATCTTCTACTTCATATTTAGATAGAAGTTTTATGAAATGGATCACTATAAGTTGTCTTCGCTGCTTTCGTTTGCTTAACTCCTCCAAAATGAATTTCACTCCTCTAAAAATGTCAAGGAGTATTCCTATACCTTGGGAAAAAGCCTAGCAATATCTCCGAATACAATGTATACCACTATTGTGAGTTATTATTCATATTAACAGCAATATTTTCCGTTGAAATCAATTGATTTTAATTTTTTGCTTTAGTTATTCCTATTTCTGACTATTTTAGTTTTCGAATAAGACAAAAGATAAGTTCCAAATTTCAAACGCTTTCTTCAACGATGAGATTCAAAAAATCGAACTCATTCCTAGGAAAAATCCGATGATTTATCAGTCCCTCCTTTTGTCTCCAGACATTTTTGGCTGAGTTGTAGCTTCCTGCTCCTATCATTTCGTTTTCTACTCTTTATTGCTCTTTTGCATTTTCACTTTTGCTGAAAAGAATCGCCTGAGGGAGTAGGAAACAAAGATGGAAGTGGCAAAACTATTGTTGTTGTGATGAATATTCTCTTTTCTATTCTCTGGAGTGATTTTCTTTCTTCCTCTTTTTTCCCCTTTCCACAACTTTTTCTTCTCCCGCTCACTATTCCTACTTCATCTTCACAACTTAGTTGCCTTTTGTCTTTGGAGGGTCATCTTCATATTTAAATAAATCCAGACTTTGAGACACATAAATAAGCAGGTTTAGTACTTGGAAAGCTATGTGGCTGAACATGCTAAGTGGCATTGTAATGGAAATGACATTTTTATGTGGATGAACATTTTGCTATCTCGTTCAAACAGAGTATAATGTTCTCTTTTTAAGGAAGTCTACAAGACTTGTCTAAATCAAAAGAACTGTAGATACCAGAAAATATTATACATGGCTGCGAAGTCGGAGTTGGGTTGATTTTAGGATAAAGGAGTCAAAGTCAGACTCTGGAGTCGAATGCTTAAAATTTCAGGAGTCGGAGTCGTTCATTTTCCCACAAAGTCAACCACTTTGCCAGTGCTTGCGTAGTTGGATTCGAAGTCAGACTGATTTTGGGGTTAAGGAGTCGGACTCGGTCAATTTTGCTCCGATTCCGCAGTCCTGCCTTTCAATAGTAGAAAATTCACAATTTATGGAAGCAAATTCTTATTATCAATACTACAACATTTGGGGGGGGGGGGGGGAATAATGAAATAAGAGAGTTGAAATCATTAGACCTTATTTCCTAAAATTAAATTATTTAACCGCATGGAATTTTAAATTTGCTCTCGTCATATACATATATTAATTTGGTTAACTAATTACGTCTCGTTGTACGGAAAACATTGCGAAAACAATAATCACTTCGGGGAGGGAGTGACCTGTGTCCGACATTTTGGTTTTAAGAAAGTTTTGAATCCAGCTATGAATCAAGTATTTTCAAAGACACTGCCACGCCGACTATAATCACAGCGGCGCAGTCGCAACCTTCGAAAGAAAATGATAATTTGTTACGCCATTTGACATGGACTATGTGTCTTTGTTATCTAGACGACATAATAGTGTTATCGGAGACTTTTGAAGACCACATTAAACCATTAAGTACTTTTTGTAAATGTATTCAAGAAGCTGGTCTTGTGCAAAATCAAAAAAGTGACTTTTTGCTGCCCAGAAAGTAAAAATACTGAGCCACTGTGATTATTCGACTGCGCGACACTATTATAACAGCTGCTGATTGCTACACATAAAGATAGCAGATGAGAAATTGAGTAAAAG
Organism: Uloborus diversus; assembly: GCF_026930045.1. Taxonomy (NCBI): domain Eukaryota; kingdom Metazoa; phylum Arthropoda; class Arachnida; order Araneae; family Uloboridae; genus Uloborus; species Uloborus diversus. The sequence goes on along the minus strand of NC_072734.1, from coordinate 84,681,901 downwards.
GCTTGAAAAAGTGTTTAACGTGGACACTATTAATTAATTGCTACGTTTTGAAGTGAGACTTTGAAAGCTATTTTCAAAACTAAAGTCCTATTGAAATTTTGCATCGAAAAGAGCCAAGGAGCCTCCAATGGGTGAAAAACTTGGTGTCAACTATCTTTGTGCCATTCACATCCTTGCCTCAACAGTGGCATATGAAGTACTGGATGCCATTTAGGGGAATTGCACAAAAGTCGGAAAAAGGTGAATACATTTACACTGCCTCATTAGAAAAAAATGTTTTACTTCATGTTGAATAAAATTAATTTTTATTTGCTGTGAAGATCAAATACATCATTAACACTACATCCACAAATTAAATAATAAAAGCAAAATGAGTTTTTCTAGCCCTTAATTATATATTAAATGAAAAAAACTATCATTAAGTTCAAAGTTTTCTCTTGGACAAAATTCTCATTTTAATCCTTCCCTTTCCCGTAATGATATGAAAACGAACTCTTTCACTTATTTGCGCACGTCCCCTTTTAACTTCATTCCGAAAATCGTAGCAGACATTTCCTTTCGCCTGGAGATAAAACTCCGCTGTTGTTGGTGCATTTTCCTTCGGCGCCACAACGTTTTAGTCTCTCAGACGATTTTCTCATCGTTCAAGTTTCCGAAGGCACTATACTTTTTTCGCGCCAACTTTTCGCACTCACACAAACTGTTTTTCCTCTCTCAATTATCTGTAATTCATGCAGTAATTCTCAATTCCATTTGCATGCTCGACTCTCTTTAATTAAATAATGAAAAACGACCTAATGCTTGAATTCAGGCGTAAACAACACTACAAAACAGTTTTGTCTTTTGTGAAGCGTTTAATTTTCTGTTTTTAAATCAGAATTCTTCAATCTTTCCATTTGATGGCTGAGTATATTATATGTTTTGTTTCAAAGTAATCAGTACCTAATGTAAATGTATTGCCTTAAGAAGATATGAAGATTAACTATATCGCGCATTTACTTTCCTAGTAATTATAAATATTAATCATTACTAATCTTATGCAAAGTGTAAATACTGCCCATAGTTCTTTGTAAAGTTTCAAATAAACCTTTGTGAAGCAGAAATGTTTCCGTTTTTGTTGTGTAAAGTATAGTTAAAATAATGCAAAGTAAAGACATCGCTTTAAAAGTTTTCAATGCAAAAGCGTTGATAGTTTATCTAATAATAAGTACTAAAGCGCATTCAATGACAAAGGCATCGGGGTAATATTGAGCAATATATATATATATATGTAAGAACCGCCGCTCGGTTCTCATTACGAATCTTGTTGCAGTGTTGTGGCGTGATAATCTACCACGTAGGAAGAGGACAGAGCTACATTCACTAATCACATCTTTATTCTTGCATGGAATATAACAGCAGGAACTTCTCTTCTAACTAACTTGTTTAGTTGTGCCTTGGTCTTAAATTCATTTTTTGACATTTCGTGTGGTACCTCGTTAATTATCTTAGTGACCACTTGAAGCCATTCTGTAGGAGTTTGCGGGTCTTTAATTAGCAGAAAAGGTTTAATTTGTTGCGGTAACCCATCTGAGAGCCCTTCTAGAATATGTTTGTTACTGAGATTTATTTTCCTCCCCAGTTCTACTTTTTCAGTGAAATAAGAGAATAATTCTTTGGCGTTTCCCGAGAATCTCAAGTTCTGGAAATCTGTGACACTACTCATCGGGGTGAAATAATGTTCCTCAAAAATGTCTATTATCTCGCGAAAAGAAGTGCAACACAAACATTGATTAATATAGATTTTTAAGGCGGATCCGCGAATAAATTTCTGAAAATTTTTTAATTTCCAGCTTTCGTTTAATTTATTTAGGTTCGTTTGTTGGTTAAAATGAGCTAACCAAGCTGAAAAATTTATTCCCAACTCTGGCTCAAACAATAAGATTTCTGGATTACTACCCGTATTTGTTTGTTTTGCTTCATTTTCAGAAGCAGAAATCCCGGCTAAATTTAGTTCTTGTATTCTCTCAGTCACAGTTTGGCATTCCGCATCTGTGTTATTTACGTTTAATTTAGGCGGTACCTCAGCTTGAGTTTCTGCATCTTTTCGATTTGACTCTTTGTTTTCCATTTTTGAATTATTTTTATTAGAAGGGACTATTTCTGGGTCATTTTCTATTTCAAGGTTTTGACTAGTTTTGCCGCTACGCAATATCATTATCTCTAATTTCACCAAACTTTAAAGCATTTCTTCTACTTTTCACATTCATATTCAAATTATTTAGTAAAATTTTAACAAATGATACAAATTAAAGACATATAAAAATAGTACCACAAAAGAGACTATCTTACTTTAAATCAGAACAGAAAACACATTTACATTACATGAAACATTTTTGGCAACCAAACAAAATACTACCATAACGGCATGAGCCTTTTAAAGAGCTTGGCCGATAAATATTATACATATTAACCATAATTAATGCAAAGAGATCATGAAAACCTTTCCCTAAAAATCACAATATGGACGAAAATACGTATTTCAAGAAAGTAAAAGTATCATATTCCGAAATCTAAAAACAAATGTAACTCAATCACCAGCCTGATCTCAAGATTTCAATTGAACGAAAGGGAAAAAAACACACAAGAGATCCTTGCAAATCGAACTTTCAACGAGCGAGGCCCCTTTCATCTGATCATCACAGTAAACCATATGGTGGCACAATTTATCACCAGCAAGTGGATCCTAATGATGTTTTCGCACCCTGGATGGGTCACACTCTCACATTCAACAGATGCGCTGAGCACCAACACTCGGAAAAATCTTCGCTGGAGTTCCACTGAAATGATCTCTGGTCTTCATCTTGCACTTAAAACTTTCTTTTTCTTTCTTCGGATATTCTGAAGTGGTTTTACTGTTGTTGGCGGTTAACTCCGAAAGACACTGTTTCGATGTCTTGAAGCAAAAAATCCTCTTGCGGATGAAGCATGGTATTATCTTACGCAAATCACTCAATGCTGTAAAAATTTTAAAATGCTACAGCTCTGCCCTTATTTATCATCCTACCGGCTTGTAAGAACCGTGTAATATGAAAAGGCCTAGCAAAGGATTTTTCATATTACATATATATATATATATATATATATATATATATATATATATATATATATATATATATATATATATACACACTCAAGGGCCAAAGCATTATGACCACCCCTACAATTTGCAATGAACTCACGTGGATGACGTGGAAGGCACATGATCAGGTGGAAGTGGTATTTCACTGCTGCTGGAGAGTCTGAAGAATCATTCTTTCACTTACTTCTGTGCGTGATGGGAAAGGCTGCGGATCTAAGGGACTTTGATAGAGGGCAGAAAATAATGGTGTGAAGGCTCGGAACAAGTATTTCAGAAACTGCACGACTCGTGGGTTGTTCGCGACCTACAGTTGTTAGTATTTATGCAAAGTGGATGAATGACGGTGAAACCAGCAGTAGACGACATGGTATTGGACGTCCACACGCTATCGAAGAAAAAGGTCGTCGGAGACTGTCTCGCATGGTGAAGCAAAATCGGAGCCAGACAATGGCTCAGCTGACAGCCCAATACAATGTAGGACCTAGTAGAATAATATCGAAGCACACTGTTCAGCGGACACTCTTGGATATGGGGCTACGCAGCAAATGTCCCACTCGTGTGCCTTTGCTGACCAAGCGTTACCGCCAACTGCGTCTGCGCTGGGCCTGGAAACATCGCGACTAGTTCATGGATCAGTGGGAGAGAGTTGCCTGGTCAGGTGAATCACCTTTTGCTATGCATCACGGCGACGGCTGTGTCATCATACGCCGTCTTCCGGGCGAACGGTTGCTCCCTCAATGTACAGTAGGTCATACACAGGCCAGAGGTGGCGGTATTATGCTTTGGGGGAGGTTCTCTTGGGCGTCTCTGGGACCCATGGTTGTGATACAGCAGTTCCTGAATGCCACAGGGTATCTGAACATCATTGAGGACCAGTTGCACCCTTACATGGCCTCTGTTTTTTCCAGCTGGAAATGGAATGTTCCAACAGGACAACGGTCCGAGACACAAGAATAAAATTGTGTTCGAGTGGTTCGAGGAACATGATGCTGAATTCCTGGCCGCCTAACTCACCGGATCTCAATCCGATAGAACACATTTGGTATGTCATGGGACGGCAGCTCAGAGTTCAAAGACCACCAATTCGCAATATCTCGGATTTGCGTCACAATTGCTTAAACATCTGTAACAATCTGACTCTGGCCATCTACCAAGGACTTGTGGCATTCATGCCAAGGCGAGTTGAAGCTGTGTTGCGTGCCAAAGGTGGGCCAACTCGTTATTGACATGTGGTCATAATGTTTTGGCTCTTGAGTGTATATTAGGGTGGTCCTTATTCATATGGAAATTTTTATTTTTCGGAATTCAACAAGTGACGCCCCCTAGCTTTGTGACACTATAATAAAAAGTAACGTGTGCAAAATTTGAACTCGATCGGTCAATAATAACACGTGCCCCTAGGCCGTTGAACTTTAACACTTTTGATAATTTTCTCACAAATTTTCGAATTTTTACTTCAGACTCAGTACATCGTTTCTCCTAGGTTTGCAAATTATTTTACAGTGAGGTAGCACTAAAATTAATCTTTATAATTACTTTATATCATCTAAAGATTTTACGTTGAATAAGAATGAAATAATGCTTTAGAAACTTTCCTTAATCCTACGCTTTTCTCAATGTATCTCGATAGTGTGTATTTTTTTCCGATAGTCTTGGACGGTCTGTAAAATAAATTGTTTTTATGACTCATATTCAGTAAATTAGTTGCGAAATTCTTCGATTAATATATAGTGCTCCTCTTTCAGTTGTATCATTCACAATTTTCAGCATTTTAACGATCTTTCTTCCCTTTAAAGAGTGTCCTCCATTTTGCCGTGAATCAGGATCAAATAGAAAAGAATCTTTTAGTATTTGTAACTTATCAAACAGTTTTATTGACTCGTAATTGATTCTATGAAGAGTAAGATCTTTACCAAGAAAGTATTCCAAATCATCTACAGTTATCTGAACTTCGTTAAACAGTCATCAGACACGTCTTTCTTATCACAAGCATTTTTTGGAGTAGTGTTTTGCTATCTTCAAAGTTAATTCCTTCATCCAATACGGACAAAGCTACTAGTTTATTCCCTAAATACCATAAGTGATTTATAAATTTTCCAATCACTGCTCTGCTGCATGTTTGTCGTCATTTTGCACGCTGCTAGCTTTTCAGGTATATTATATTATTCAAAGGAGGTTTGGGGAGGTCAAGGGAGGTATTGGGTTGCTGCGAAAAACCATATCTTCATACAGCATTTAATTGTAAAACAGCATTGAAGGGATTTCTTTTCATGTAAGGTCAATTTAAATTGTTTCCTAAATATAAAAATTTTCAAAAAAAAGTTCCTTTTGCCACCTATGTGGCTCAGGGATAAGCTTCAGGTTGCCGAAAACATATCCCTGTAGGAAGAAATTCACCAGGAAATATTATTACAAGTTATGAGAATTATCCGTAATCTTTCTCAATTCCGCTTTTTACGAACAATAAATAATATGTCATCAACTTCGGCTTTTAGAATTTAAGTGGTATGTGTACTTGATTGAAATGTTATAAGTTCTGAATGATGGAGATCTTTCCACAAAATTTTGAAGCGCTTAAATAATTGAATAACTGATCTAGAACTAAGAAAAGCAAGAACTTCTTTAAGGACACATTCTGCAGTACGATTTCAAGTGCATGATGATGGCAATCCTAATGTAATATATCACGGTTCAGTTTTTGCTATAAAAAATTGCATGCACAATTCATTAGTATTGCAAGTCGTTGTATCAAACACTATAGCTAGAACAGTTAGTAATAAAGAGCTATCATATAAGATATCATAAGCAACTGAAGAAATATCTAAGGAATTCCGTGTAGCTGTTCAATATTAGGACCTGAAGCTATCACGGTAATCCTGTCGGCGTTCTTTTTCCAGTTACATCTGGATGTAGCTTTGTATCCCTTTGAATAACTACCTTTTGTAGTTATTCCCTTGTGAATAACTACAAAATCTAAATTTAAATTCATGAAAGTTAATTTTACCTCTCGAAGATTTTCTCTTGCTCTCTTAAGGAATGTACCACTGATCACTAGGTCATTTGGATTCAAATTTACTGCATCTATATAGGCTGTAAATAAATGAACAACATCTTTATCCCTAATATGGCAGTTGTCTAACAGTGATGAAAGGCGAGCAGATATCAATAGTTGTCAAGCTTTTATGCATTGAGGTAGACCAGCTGTAGAAAACAAAAGTTAAATAGTTTAGGATAGATATCCATTTCAGATTCTCATTCTTGTGAATCGCAAGAATTCGATGATAATAAAGGACTATGTACTGAAGTAGAAGAAAATTAATTTAAAGTATAGATTTCTACATTTAGTCCAGTAACTTTAAAATTTTTCTTCGGAATAATTTTAAGCCAAAGTTTATTTTCACACAAAGCTTTCTCGTGTCGTTCTAAGTAAAATCTCAAAAGTTCCCGACATTTGGTTGTACGCGTCCCCCCTTTCAAGAGGGGGGAAGGGGGAGGATGAAAAATCTCGTTTTAAGTATATAAGCAAGTGGGGTGTCTATTTTTGTGCACTTTTCACGCTGAGTTCAATGAAAACAGAATCATGTTGATACAGTCAATAGTTTCCGAGTCAGGAGGGGTTTTATGTGTAAAAAAAGTCACATGCGTCACATACATAACGAAGAATATTTTGAAATAAAAAAATTTTTTTAAGTGTAAACTTACATTAGAGAAATCATAATAACAGTAGACAAACATCATTATACTATTCAAAAAAATGTTGTTATGATAAAAATTTACTTTTTATATTATTATTATTATACAGTTTTGATAGTTTCTCTCACCTGTTCTTGATTACAGAAAAATTGTTCAGTACATTAAAAATCCCTCTCGTCCATCACTTCTATTTCTTCGGTACCAATGATTACTTCACTTTCAGAAACTCCCTCCCTTGGTGCAACATTTAAGCAAGACTGCCCATGACAATTTCCACATGCTAGAGAACAGTGTAGTCCCAATTTTCGGCATCCACACATATTGCCGCAACCTTTAGAACATGAACAGAAAATCATATTCAAAATTGAATCTGGGGCGGGTGGTTGAGTTGTTCGTACTGGAAATAACAAATTGTCTTTCAAAATCCAGCCCCATTCCTGCGGATTCAATTCATTACCAAGCCATGTTTGTACTTGGTAATAAACACGAAACAAATGTTGCTCAGCTGCATTTGATGTGGGAGGCAGGGTACATAAATTAACCGCTTTATTTTTTGTGACATATTTGGTGAAAAGTGAAAAACGATAATCATTTAATGACTTTTGGTTTGATGAAGCACCATAAGTGGCCAGAAAAAGTTGTATGCCATTTTCAGCTATCAATGCATGAGAAACATTACCCTGATTAAAAATTTGTATGGCATCTTGTAAATCTGGACGTTTTTGTATTAATTTCATGGCTGCTGATTTACCTTTTCTGAAAATAGCGGATGTTCCATCACAGCCTGAGAAAGCATGCAGGAATAAAATGTACTCTTTGTAATCTCTTTCCAAACTTGTTGAAGAATAAATCTTCTGCATTATTTTGCCTTTTCCGGGCTTGAGGAAAAATATTTCCAGGTTGGGTGGAGCACGAGCTACCATGATTACCAATAGATCGACATCTTCTCCAACAATAACAGTAGCATTTTTATTAGTTTCCGCAATCATGAGTGCTGTTTCTATAATAAGTACATCAGCATCATCTTTTGCTTGCTTGACAGATATATTAACGGCTTTAAATTTTTCAGTAAGCAAGCAGATCAATCTACTTTTGTTTTTTGGGTTTGCGAGGAAGTTTTCTTGGCTTACAGTTGAAATCATATGTTTATCAAAAAGTATCTCCGTTGATGTTGCTTTGGAACATCGTCGAAGTTGCTCCATGGTTTTGACACTTTTGTCTGGATTAGTATAACCATCAAATACGATGACAGTGCGTTGGCCGTACTGCTTTTCGACATACTTCACATATTTGTCACAAATCACTCCGAATAAATCGTTTTGATGCCAGACCACGCGATGAAGAAGGTAACCTCCATCAATAACATGATTTGCGCTTCCAAAATCAGAACTATTATGTATGGGGTTAAAATTGTGGAACAGCGACGACTTGGTTGTTTGCCTCATTCCTATTTCATCGAAAAGGGCAACTGGATAAGGAGCCAGTTCAAATTTCAAACACTCCCGAAGCTCATCATCTGATCTTTTCATTACACTTATTCTTTGAAACAGCATCAAGGGGTCAACAGGGATGGCAACATCATGAACTGTTACATGGCTGTTCACTATTTGGAGAGAACAAACTCTATCAGCAAGTGAATATTTTACATCATGAAAATTTTCACCGACTTTTTTCCCCATCATAGTTGCACCAATGTTTAGTGCGTCGTAACAGTTTATCTTTTTCGCATCTCCTGTAACCCCAGTTGCAATGGACATAATCATCAATTGTACGCTTGGGAAAGGGTTGTGGGCACAAAACCATTTGGATACATTATTAACGTCTTCTTGGTCTCTCTTTACCCATGATTCCCGTGCATCCACATGTTGTTCTCCACTTGCAAAGGAAATCTTGCAAAAGTTTTCAAGTCCTTCAGTAACGTTACTTGCACTTAGCAAACCTACGACAAACTTTGTTAAAACACTCTCTTTCGTACTTCTTCCACGTACGAAACCTCCTTGCATTTTTGAGGACTTCATTAGGGACTGTTCTATTACCATGTCACTTGAAGTTCCACAAAAAAATTTGTCCGATCGCTTAATAGTGAAAAAATCAGCAGTAAATTTTTTAAAGGTGCCTACATCCATTGATAATTCCAACTTTTCCATGTGTTGTACAAACAAGTGGGCACTTTTGGCGTACAAAAAATGTCCTGCAGCATGGAAATAAGGTAACATTCTCTTGATTGCAGTTAAATATGAGGTCCATTCCCCTCTCCTCTCAGCCCTTAGAAACTCTTTGAGGATTAACACCATATCCAAATACTGGATCCATAATTTTGAAGTTGGTCCTCTATGTTTCAAATTGAAACATTCATTTTGGAATTTAATTTTCACATCACTAAGAATCCTCAATTCTTCCACCTCAGAAAAGGGAGGTGTTGTTTTATGAATTTCTTTAAGGTAAGTGTCCATAAATTTTTGTTCGTCATAAGTCAAAAGCAATTCACGGAAAATTATTTTAGATAGAGCTATTTGCAAAAGTGTATGAGCTCGAACAGCTCGAGAGTAAGCATGTCCAGACAGTATTTTGTCAACCGAATGAGAAGCGTAAATAGTGCTCATTACTTCTTTGAGGCCACTTCCAGCCATGATAAAGCCAATTGAACCGAGAAAAGACATGCACATGTGAAAACCTCCGAGTCTCACAATTATTTTGGAGACCCGTGAATTTTTATCGGCTGAAGCAACAATTTCCCTTGCTTTAATAAATAGAGGTTGGTCAAATGTTATTACACAGTTAGTGTGGCCATATTTGAGACCATCTTCAAGAACATATAGCAATGTACTGTAAATGGTGTCATAATTGCTTGGAGGATGGTTTATGAATGGTAAGTACATGACGCGTGATTTATAGTATTCTTCATGTTTTGTCAACAGCTCCATAAAACCACTCCACCCAGGAATTTGCTGTAGTTCCCTATATTTGGCATACATCCGCAGAACATCTGAATTGCGAAGACTAGAAGCGGTTGTTGGGTTACAATCAAGCTCATCCACAATAATTTCTTTCAGTCCTTATACACCACAATTTTCATAAATTTTGATTGGTATTTGTGTGTTTTTGGTTAGCTCTGAGGCACTTGGTATCACTTTTAGCCTTGGTAGAGTTTGTAGGGAATCATTAACTTTATCATGAGGAGAAACAATTCTGATGATTCCCAGGGAATGAAATGTATTCAAACCATCTATTGTTGCGATATTATGATCTGCATTGTCCGCAACATACTGAATGAAACATCCTTCTTCAGGAGGGGAAATTGAAGGCTGATGATATAGTATATTGGAGGATTCATACAGAAGTGCTTCTTTGTAGGAAGTACAGAACCCTAAGCTGGACAAAATATCTATTAGACGTCTGGAACCAAAGTGTCTATGGAAATGAACCCAAACAGCACAAATCGTCCCAAAATCGTAGAAGTAATGTAACATCAACGTGATCACATGTACCGAAATCCTCTTAAATTCGTAGAGAACTGGTTGATAAAAAAGCAAAATGTCCGCCCAGCACAGCGATTTTACGTGAAATCGCTGTAGATATGATATGACTTTCAACATTTTTGGGAGCAATTATCAACGATTTTTGGATGCTTACAAAATATCAACGATATTTCTATTTTGGTTATATTGTTCTCTGGAGGAGTTTTCAACGGATTTTAGAGGTTAACTGGATTTATCTACTAATATTAGATGAACTAACAACCTGTTTCAGATGATTTATCAACGATTGTCTCATGTGTTTGTGTCATGAAATATCTACATAAATTGCATCTTGGTAAGTTACCAATAATTTATAGCCTGTCTGCACACTTTTTGAAAGTCTTAAAATCTTTTTTACCCTCAAACTTTTAAACATATACTTAAGATTCTTTAAAAAATCATTTGAATGAAATTTAAATTTGGAATATAACTCAATAAAATAATTAAGAAAGACAAGAAAATGAAATAATTTCTAAATTAATTTCAAATATAAATAAATATGTATATTTTATTTAAATAATTTAAGAAAATAACTACTTCTAGCGTTTTTAAAAAAGTAATTTTAAAGATTTAAGACTTCCAAGAAACATGCAAGTAATTTATGAATCATTGATAACCTATTTTGTGTTCATATTTAAGTAGACAATAAACCATTTCTTTTGTATGCACAATTCACAAATTTTATTCCAGCAACAATCTGAACAAACAAACAAAATAATAATAGTAATAACATGAGAACTTTTAATTCAGAGCTATCTCTACGTCGTTTCTACGATCAGAACATTGTTTCTTGAATTTAGAAAATATAATTTTAAAAAACTTAAAAAGCAGGCAATTACTTACTTCACGTTAATACAAGAAATCGCTAATTCTTTTACACACTCACGCTCGCAACAATACACAACCCGACAACTGACAACGTGGAAACATACTACAGTCAGTAAATAGCCATTTTTCTAAACTGAAGTTGTTGCGCATGAGCAGATTAAACAGTTTTCAGACATGTAAAAACTCGTCAAAATGATTACAAAAATTAGAGATACGCTATATACTATAAATGTAAACTTTCAAACATATTTTGGATTTATTTTGAAACCTGTGCCAATTTCGTACTTTTGTCAACCATATTTGGAAAAGCCCAACTACGTGAGGAAATCTACATCGCGTCGATATCCGTTTGTGATATGTCATGAGTTTTACACCAGTTCAACGACATAACAACGAATATTGGAAGGTCTGTGCTGTCTGGGAACAGTTACTCCAAGGAGTAGGGGCGATATGAAGGACCGGGGACGAGCTGCTGACATGATGGCATGACAGATAGCAGTGGATTTCTTTTTTAAAGGTTCTACAGTGCCTTTTCTATTTTTTATGACAATTTCTTCTATTAGAAATAGCAATGACTTGGGCACATTGGCGTTGATATCAGAAAACAATTTAGTACTGGGAGGATATGTATCTACCTCACATACTGCAGAGCGTATATCCTGACGAATGATCTCTGCTGCCTTCTCTATTATTCTCAATCGTTCCTTTTCTGGATCCGATCCTCTGTTTTCATACCATGCTTTGGATAACAAGTCATAATTTGTGTCTCGAAAGCACAGAATAGTTGGTCCTTTCTCTTTGTTAGTAATCACAAGCCTATCGCCGAACCGCTCAGCAAGTTTTTTCTTAATGGTTTTGTCATCAGGCTTCCAGTTTAAATCATCAATCACGTCTTTTAGTTCAGAAAGAGTAAACTGACAATCATCATTTGTCTCAATGAACGAATAAATTAAATCCATAGCCTGAACTATACCCTGTTCTATAGGACGACCTGCAGGCACTTCTGATGCTTTCGTTGAAAATTTAACTAAGCAAGTATCATGATACCTGGCATCAGCTGCGACCAAATCAATTTTGTAATTGATGCGCTGCCTTACATTTTTTGCCCAATCATCATTTCTTGTTTGTATCATATTCATCACAGTATTTTTAAATTCGAGGGTTGAAACCATTTTTTTTTTTTTTCGGAATTCTTTCCGCTTTTTCTTTTCTTTATCCACTAAAGCTTCGTTTCCGCAAAAAAAGCAACATTCTTTGAAATTAAAATATGATGCAGTTCGCATTCTGGTTTTAGTAGGACTAGTTGACGAGGCTGCTTCCTCAGCATCGCGTTTTCTTTTAAATGCTGCTATACTTATTTTACGGATATAGTTCATACGACAATCCACGTGAAGTTCAATTGAAGACTTATTTGTGAACAACGAAACTTTTCCATCTTGTCTCTCATTACTCGCGGCAATAAGGCTGTCAAGTCCACGCTTTACAAACACAGTGCGTTTACACAGTAAAGCATTACCACAAATTGCACACAACGTGTTCATTTAAAATACTACACACACGCAGGGAACACGTGTTTTAGAAACAGAGAACAGATTTTACGCACTTTTCAGTCAGGCAAACGGTAAGACACTGAGGCTGACGGACGTTTCAAAGCAGTGGACTTCACTGAGAGGGGGGGGGGCAAAGCTGCGGAGACGGGTGAACTGGTATTTCAACATTCCAACCACCTGCCCTTTCACCTCTAGCTGTCCTTCGCTACGCTCATTTTGACTCGACGGATTTCGGCTCACAGACTTTTGAAAACAAAACACTTAATAAATATTTCTTTTATTTTCCATAAAACCCCCTATAACTTAGAAACTATTAACACAGAAAAACTAGATTTTTATTTTTTCGCTGTATTTATCAACTTGATTCCGTTTCCATTCGATTCAGGGCGTAAAATTCGTAAAAAATGACATCTCACTTGCCTACATACTGAAAATAGCATTTTTGCTCTCCCCTATTCTAACCCCCCCCCCCAAAAAAAGGCGGAAGCGTACATTCAAATGTTGGGAACTTTTGAGGAATCATTTACAATGATATAACAAAGCTCTATGTGAAATAAAAAATTGGCTTAAAATTATTCCGTAGAAACACCCTTTTTTTGGCTAAAGTGACTGGACTAATTGTTCTGATCTGGATATTTTTTTTTAAATTTATATTTTAGCTATGGAAAATACAGTATATTTTTGTGTTAGGAGTAATCGAGGATTTTTCAAAATTTATATTTTAAAAATTAAAAATTGGGACCACCCTAATATATATATATATATATATATATATATATATATATATATATATATATATATTATTAATTAAAATGAACGTTAGCAATGAATTAAATGAAAAGCACCCTAACTTCATTGTATTTCAGAGAATGTCAAGGGATATTACAGGATGAAGACCGAATAAGAGTTGAAGACATGGAAGTTTTTCTTTTTGAGACTCCAAAAGATATTACATTGCCCCAAGATATGCACAAGAAAACGCGTTAAATTGCCCTATTAATGTTAGGGAATTTTTTAATTGGGAATTATATAGGTTTTTGGGGTAGGCACTTTGAAGACCGGTCCTTTAAAAAAATAAATCAAGAAGTTGTTTTTTGTTCGATATGAGTATTCATGTAAAGAAGCTTATTTTACAGTATTTGAGTCAGAACATACGATAAAAATAATATTTTCATAACAATTACCCTTGGTGAAATGAAAGGGATCCAAAAGTTTTCGTTAATAAATTTAATTAAACCATAACAATGCTATATTCACTAGCTGTTAGTGGACCAAAATTGATCGCGGACCACACACAGATTTAGAATTACTGGTTTAGAATGCTCCTGCAATTAATTAAAAACGAAATGCTTAATGAAAAATGAAGCATTTTTCATCAACATTTCACTTTCAGAAGGAGTTTTAAGTTTTTTTTTCCTTGAAGAAGCTGGAAAAGTACAGTTAAACTTAATACTTTTAAAAAAATAACTTATTGAGAGCAGTTCTATTTCTTCTAAGGAATTATACCGTTCTCATTTCTTTGCCATGTATGATAATAATAATTAGAATAATCGATAATAATAATTAATGATAATTTTTAAATTATTCGAGCAGCTTTAAAGTAATTGATTCAGTAAGAAATTCGGAAGGAATGTCATCATTTTTTTTTGTGTCCAATTCATCAGTCTGATTTTTCCAATTCAAACGTTTCTAACGGTATAAAATTGGTTCTCTATATACTCTAATACTACTATATAACTAATTTCAAAATCCACATAGCATTTTAACTCGTGGTAGTTGTTCTATCAGTTAGTTTGAAAGAAAAATGGTATGGTAATTCTGTTTGCTAAATTTTGCACAGTTTTCTTTAATAATAAGAACCAGAAATTACATTAGACAAAAAAAAAAAATTCATTATTTGCTTATTACGGAACTTAGTAATTTTTAAATTGCTATTTATGTTGTTAATAAGAACATAAAACACAGCTAATAACAAATAAAAAAACAAATATAAACAGTTCTTCATTTTTAGTGCATAAGATTCAAATATATTGTGAAGCCATCTAAAGCTCTTTTACATAAATAACTGAGCAATAATTTAAACTATTAAACAATTAATTTACTTTTTAAAGTTCTTAATTCTGAGCTTTTAAGTGAATAAATTAAATTACTTTAAAATTTAGGAACAGAGACGCTCAAAAATGCCTTGATTCAAGATGTGACTAGATACAAAAAATAAATAAATAAATAAATAAATAAAATAGAAATTAATAAATAAATAAAAAAAATAATAATAAAGTGTCCTTTCGGAAAATAAATACAAGCACAACTATATTCTCTAAAAGCCCTAAATACTAAAACATGAAACTTCTACCACAAATCGTGTTTTAATCAAGCTAGATAGATGCAGAACTACATAAGTGCTGGTATTATTAAACATTACTGGTTAACAAATATTTTGTTAGATGAAACATTTATAGTGTTTCTAGGATAATATTTTACGCTGAATTTTGATATCCAATCATAATTTTTCCTTCACCCACAGTTTTTGTGTAATCATAGGTTTTAAATAATTAATTTTTCCCGTGTTTTCCAATATCACGTTACCATAAAAACTCATTATTAAAAATTAAAATATTGTCATAAAGTCAAGAAATGTGGAGATAAAGAGTCCGGTTTTGTGGAACTGCAGTGGTAACATGAAAGACAGTCTTAATTGCAACCATTTTCGTGACACACGCAGCCTGAATTGAATCATTTTTTGTGTTTTTATATTCGAATGCAAGCATCAAGATATTAAAGATTTTTTTTTTCTAAGGAAAATGCACTGTAAATATACTGCAATAGTATTGAATCTGTAATGGATATGTTCGTATTTTATTATCAAACAGGTGAAACTTCGTATTAACTATTTCAAAACGATAATACGGTAAACGTTTAAAAGCGATAATATGGCACAGTTGAAATATGTTGCCTTCGGTATCTCTAGCACAGTTAGTCAAAATGACAGAAACAAATGGAGTTTTGCAAATTTTTTTAAAATAAAATTTTGTTTAGCACATATCTAGGGACAATTATTTCTGCCCTAAAATTAAATTAAACACATTTTATTAACACCTTGGGTATTACACTATATTGTTTTCCCCTCTGCGAAGGCACGCAGACATCTCGAACTTCAGTCTAGTGTTGCAAAAAAACTGTGGATGATGGAAAAAAGCTGTTTGCATAGAATTTAACGAATCCTTTTATACTAAGACTATGTATTTTTTGTCCATTTAACAAAAAAAAAAAAGAATATTTTTAGTTAAAATTTGAGTGAGAAATCTCACGTAAATAATATGCATCTTTTGCTTCGTACAAGGACCTTACACTTCGTACAAGAAAGTAAAAGTGACTACTTCATTTCTAGTTTGCATCGTTATAAAAATTAACTTTATCAATAAGTGAAACTAGCTGAGAGTTCATGGAATTCAGAAAACGAAATATGCCCTGCAGAAACTGTTTCGTCCAAAAATACGATAATTGACTACTGAATATTCGGTAGTTTACTGCATTCCTTTTCAAAGTAGAAATGCATTCTATGATTCTAAAATTTATTTCTTCCTTAATTCTTCTTTCCAAAATTGTTCGTTAACGAATCATGAAACTTTCCAATTCTGAGCACAAATACTCGCAAACGTTCCTCCTGGCAATATCCTTATTTAGTCGAAATAGCATAACTTTCATTTTCTTTCGCTCAAAGCCGCTGCTTTAATCAAAGATCGCGAAATTTCATCCACAACTTTTAGCCTCGTGTCGTTTATCTTCAAAAACAGAACTCTTCCCCAATGCATTTCTCAGGGATCACCCCAATACGTTCAGTTCGTAGAATGTTCGAACCAATTACAAGATGAGCCGGTGCAGAGCTAAAAAGAGAAATCTGCCTTTTCATTATATTTCGTGTATCATTAGCCGGTACAAAGCGAAGTGGCTGGAATGACGACGAATTCAAGTAGATTTAGAAAGTACGGGTAATGAAGCTCCAAGACACTTGGGCGGCCATATTTGGTTTCCGAATTTTGTAAGCAAGTGCTGTTTAGGGATTCAACGACGATCACAAAACATAATTTTTTAAAAATACTATTGTTTGATATTAAAAAATTGATGATAATGAATTTTTAACAGTAAAAAACATCGACATTTTAAACCATAGACTTTCCAAAACATCGATTTTTTAAATATAATTTGTACCTAGCAACTTTAATTTTTTTTTTTCCAAATAAGGATATTAATTTGACAAAGTCAAAAAAATAGTTCCAATGACTGAAAAATTAATATCAAAGTGAGCAAACAAATTGGAATTGAAAAAAAAAAAAAAACTACCCTACAATGGTAAATATTTTTTTAAAAACATCATTACATGCTATTATACACACTTTGTTGCAATTTTTTGGTTTTCCAATAATAATAATAATAATAATAATAATAAATAAATAAATAAAAACATGTATGAGGTTTGAATTGATAAAACATTTTATTCTTGAAGTCATTTTAATTATTTAAATATTATCAAAATTACTATTAAAAACAATAAATCATCACTTTTTTTTCAAACTTAATAATATGAAAGAACAAAACAATATTTATTACGGTTGTAAATATGTACCATTGAAAGTAAAGTAAGTTAAAATTGCAAATATTATTCAAGTATAAAATTAATAAACACCTTTGTATTGCAAAATAAAACCAATATTAACAGCTTTTACTATAGAATGAATCTTTTGATCCAAAAACTCCGATGTTTTTGCATTCCTGCAATTTTTCACAAATTCGTCCTGTTTTAACGTTGCTACTTGATAACTTTTATTATTCAAGTATTTAGCAGGTCTACTTATTGTGAAAAACCATAATTATCGTAGTGGATCTATTAACTTTTTTCCACAGAATGAAAAAAAAGAAAATTTTTATCTTTCCAAAAACGGAGCATACTTTTTAGCCTACTTTCCCAGTAAAAGTCAGAAAAAGCTGAAAAGAGCATGAAAGAAGGCTTAATGCATCTTAAAAATATCGCGAAAAACAAAAAAAAAGTCAAAAATAAATAAAATAATTACATAAATATCGAAAAATTGAAAATTGGAAAGTAGGGTATTGAGATGGGAAAAAATGTCTGTCGGTCTGTCGGTCCATCGGTCTGTCGGTCTGTCTGTCTGTCCCCCCCCCCCCCTAATAACTTTTGAATGAATAGCCCGATTCGTACAAACTTTTTTTTGTTCGAAAAATCTCGGCAAGGACACCTCATTCTCATATTTCACTTTTTGATTTGAACTATTTTTTGCTCGATTTTGAATAGTTCAAAAAAACTTAACATTAGCGCCTACAGGGAAATTCAAGGCAATTCCGAACTGTGAGGCGATTTTGCTTCAAACAAACTTTGTAGGAAAAAGCTTTTGATGAAAAACTTGAATATAAAATATCTTTTTGATCTGAACAATTTTCCGTTCAATTTTGAACAGTTCAAATCCTTAACATTAGCGCCTACCGGGAAACTGAAAGTTAATGTAGATTCCGTACTTGAAGGCGGATTTACTTTAAACAAATTTTGTTGGAAAAAGCTCTTGACGACAAACTCCAGAGTTCGACTCCAAGAATTTAGGGGCCCTTGACTCCGACTCCTGTGCCTGACAATTAATCTGACTCCGACTCCCCGACTTCGACTTTGACTTCGTAGCTTTGGCAAAAATGTATACACGGAGAACAAATGACTGAATACGATTCTTAGATATTCGACTCCGACTCCATTACCCCAAAATGAGATTGACTCCGCAGCTATGGTTTTGACTGAGAAATAATTGTTGTTGATCTGACTTGTTTTTATTTTTAGGCTAAAGTTTTAATTTAGGTATTCGCAACTCCAGCGCTCGAATACGCTACCTAGCGGAGATTTACAAAACTGCCGGAAAAACTAAAACATTGCCACATTGCGTTTCACGTAAGTCTGTTGACTTAAACATAGGCAATTTGTTCTGAGTATTTATTAACGCAATCGATGTGTCTTGGATTGCTTTCAGCAACAGAAAGTGTTCGAGCTCCTCAAAATAGTGTTAATTTTCATTATTTTCCTCTAAAAAGTGATTTGATTGAGAAATGGTGAAAGCGCGTTAACACCAGAAAACTGTGGATTAACAAACTTGGATAACGTTATACCAGGTAAAAATTTTATTGTTTTGTGTGAATTTGTAAGAATATGTTTTTTTTAATCTTAAATTAATTTAACAAACCATATTTTACAGCAGCATTTAGTTGGAATAGACAGTGGGCAAAATTTTTTCGTGAATATATTATCGTAGAACGAAATGAAAAATGTTTAACCGAGAAAGAATTCATTTTATTCCTTTTATTCTCAGCTGAAAGGTTTCGCCAAATTTGTTTAGGGTTATACTTTTAGTATAGTGCGAGCAAAGTAGCCTTGGCGAGATTTCGCGTTTTTAGTTAAACCATTTTTAATTTTTATCATGAGTGGAATAAAATGGTAGTAAGATTACAGAATTCGATAAGTGAAAAGAAATAATGGTCAATCAACTGAAAAGAAAACTACCACCATATATCCGTGAGATTTTTGTTGATGATTTCCATAACATGACACAATTAAATCGTAGCTCAGAAATTAGAAAAATCGAAACAGAAAAATTTTAAATTAAACGATTCGGGAATTCGAGAGAAATAACTCAGCTACAAATGCAAAACATTAAGCACTAGCCAAGCAAGGCAAAAAAGTATCATCTTCTTTCGATAATAATTTGTAATGTCATATTGAATTTTCTAGCATTAATTGTTATTCTTGTCAGGTCACAATTATTATTTAGTTTTATCAAGAATTTATAAATATCGAATTCAACATCGTGGAAATAGCTGCTTAGAACTACGAACTAAGTAGTTTGCATTAATCTTTGACGTTTAGTAATGCTTCTTGAATTCTCATTTCTTTCTACGTGGGCCAAAATATCCACAAGACTTTGAAAATTAATTTAAAAAGAATAAAGCGAAAAAAACATGCATACGAACAAAATTTACTAGACTTATTACCATTTTCTTCGTTACCACATGCGTTTGTTTTAGTTTTTTCGTTCGCTATTAGTCAGTGACTGCAGTGCCCCTATAGTTCGTTGGAGTTGCGAATTCAGTTTTCGGCGAATAAACTCGAAGTCATTTATGTTTCTACATAAAGATATGCGCAGACGATTTTTTTTTTTTGACAATGAAAATTATTTCTTTAAGTTGACATTTTATTGTTTTAATGAGCATATTAATTTTAATTATTATTTTTTCGTTTTGAAAGCTGTTAATATTTTTTATTGGAAAAAAGTGTATTAGCTGCTTTGTTTAAAAGTTGCTGCTATTTTACTTGTTTGTATTTTTACGCATCTATTTTTTTTTTTAGATGAGTGAGGAATATTTTATTCCTAGAAATCAGTTTAAAGTATTTTAAAACTATGTTTGAAAACACTTGCGATTTTAGCTATTTTTGAGAATATTGATCACGTATTAGAAAGTAGTATGGGTATACGGGAAAGTAGGCTCGTCTAGTTCTAGACAGAACTTCTTGTTTAATTAACAATAGCAAATACTTGGAAAATTCTCTTTCATTGGACGGTTATCATAATTATTAATTAATAAGTTAGTAAAGAATAATTCTTGTAAGTTCTCATTAATATGTAACATATATTTTTTAAACTTTTCCTAATATAAACCCGCTAATGAGCGGGATCATTGTATATGGTATTGACATTTTAGAGATTTATGTTTCAAGGTACGCGTATAAATTTCAACTCGCAAAAGTGGACGAAAATTGAGTCTTATTCACCTAAATTTTACGTGAAATGTTTAGATGACAGAGGTCATAAATATTGTAAAAATCTTCCCCCTAACAACAAAATTCTACAGTTCGAAATGTCACTTCCTTCACAAAAAGTGTTCTTTTAAATACTCAAGCACCTCCGAATGTTGCTTTTACAATTTTGTATGTCTTTCAAACAATAGAAACTCCAGTTTTGATTATTTTTATATCAAATTAATTAATTAAATGCTAATTAGTTACTAAAAATGAAAGCTGTCTTAAACTTTTTATTGGAAGAATTTTATCGAATAATGCACTTTTTTATATGCAAAGCTGTATTTTTCAAATTGAAATTCAACAAAAGAAGAAAAAACTTAACCAATGCTTAGACCTCAAAAGGTCCTATTGTCATTTTTTATGTATTTTATCCTTGCGGTGGGGCACTTCGTAGCATTTGAGGGGCTTGCCATCACTCTTGGATGAAGGACACTCCTGTTAAATATCTTTTTCATGTCAGTACATGCACTAACATTACTAAAATATGACGGAAACAGTCAAAAATGGAGAAATTGTGTACCGAAGTTACCCTGAGTGACTGTATGTCATTTCGTTTCATTTCGCATATTACTCTCCCCCCCCCCTTTTCGTACTCCGCAATTTGATGTCCAAATATGGCGGGCATATTCCAACTCATCTAAAGAGATCGAAAGCGGAGCAGAAGGAGGGGGATGATGACGTCACTCAAAACTGTTTCTGAAGACAATTTGGGTGTGGGTTGTATCAATTAATTATATCTACGTCCCCAGAGAACTTTTAGAAAGGGAGAAACCTGGCTCAGAGAGTATCATGGGCTTAGTACGAGAGAAGTAATAATCAGTTCAAGTGGGCATTCGTTATGAAATTTTTGAAAGAAAATAGGAGTAAAGTTGGTAAGAAATAAAACTTAATACCGAGTTACAAATGGTTTTGTGCATCACAAATACATTGTTATTGTAATGAAAAGCATGATTCTTCACTTAAAAGTTATCGTGTGTATTAAAAATATGTTCATTATTCTTCAAAGTGTTACTGAAAAAACTATTGCAAGTTTTAGAACTATAGCCTTTTTTCTAGAATAAGATCAACAAAAAACAAGAATGCACTTGCATTTGCTGTTCAACAGATATTTTTAAATATTAATATATTAAATTAGTTTAACGAAAAGATATGTTTAAATTTTATTGAACAAAACTGATGATTTAATTTTATAAAATGTAGCATAAATAGAAATATGTTTAGGTTATCAGAGATCGAAATCCAGTTTGGTTCGTCTTAACTAATAATAAAGCTGAAAGTCTCTGTGTCTGAATGTCCGGAGGATGTCTGGATGTCTGTAGGATGTCTGAATGTCTGGATCTCTGTGACGCGCATAGCGCCTAGACTATTCGGCCGATTTTCATGAAATTTGGCTCAAAGTTAGTTCGTAGCATGGGAGTGTGCACCTTGAAGCGATTTTTCAAAAATTCGATGTGGTTCTTTTTCTATTCCAATTTTAAGAACAAAATTATAATAAGATGGACGAGTAAATTACGAAATTATCATAACGTGGAACCGTAACGTGGGAACAAGCCAATTGGCGAGATACGAAATTATCATAACGTGGAACCGTAACATGGGTTCAAGCCAATTGGCGAGAAAATTCACCATACATTATTTGTAAATATACAGGCGAACCAAAAGACCTTTTAATTTTTCTATTACGGGCAAAGTCGTGCGGAGTCTGCCCCCCACTAGTCTGGAATAAAAGGAATGAAACAAACATTTTTATTTTCTCCTAAGTGAAAAAGATAGTAAACGTACAAAGTTTAAAACTTTTTTTCGGTATTCCATTGTGCTAAACTTTAGCTGTTATTTCTATTGGCGTTTCCACCACATTTACACATCAACTTTAAGAGAAAATCAGTTTCACTGGGGAAAAAAGTACTCTATATTTATGTAGTATTTTAGCTACTTCTCGGGCTCTTCTTGAAGTAAATTTAATTTTTCAAGTAGAATTATGTAGTTTTCTTTGGCTAGTACTGTACATGCCATTATACAATTAAATATCACATACAACAAAAATATATTGAAAATTGCTATGTACCAATAGTTCTTTAGTAATGCAATAGTTCCTGAATAACATGAAGGAAATGCAACAATATAGTAATAGTAATACATTAACTCTCTAGAATGAAATAGTTAGAAATGAAGTAACGTAAAAGTAATAGCAGCACAGACGGATCACATCTAGGACGCTTTTTCTGATGATATGAGCATGATATGGGTACACGTGTTCTCGTGTACTAAAAGGATAATATATCATAAGCAAAGTACAAAGCCTCATATACCAAAAACAGATTAAATAAATATTACACAAAATTTTTAGTTAACGGTGTGATTGAAAAATAAAAAATGAGTACGCATACTTATGAACGAGTATAACAAATTATAGCCCTCAAAAATTCATAATTATTTTATGAATTTCTAAGTTGGATGAAATTTTACCTAAGCGGGTCAGATTTAATCATACAACGGAAGTTTTGCAATTGGTTTGTTTCCGAAATTTTAAAAGTATTTTTTTTTTCTTAAAGAGCATACTTCAAAACATAGGATTTACCCATCCTTTAAATAATTCGACAAAGTTTAGTATTTTTTAACAATTATTTTAATCGGTGCGCAGATTCTATTTCATTTTTATCCTTCTGCATATGACATCACAAGTGATGAAATAACATTCACTGATGCCATTAGCACCGAGCGCAATATTTAATTAGCTTCCTTACTCGCATGTATTGGCAACGATATGATTGATCGAAAGCGTAGAGCGCAATATTTAATTCGCTTCTTAATTATCATATCGTGGAAATGCGGTAGACAACAAGCGTATGCATTCAGCGCGCCGAAGTACATCACTTGTGACGTCATGATGACCACGCCTTATTTCCAGAATTGGACATGCAAAAAAATTAAAAATTGCAACGTTGGAAAAATGAAAGTTTTTTTCTCGCTCCGTGTTATTATTATTATTATTATTATTTTGCTTAATCTATTAATTTCAGTGACTAAAAGTAGTGCCTTTCACTAAAGGAAACATCCCCATAAACGATGAATTCAGTTTCATGCAGAGAGTGGAAAATGAACATTAAAATTTAATGTTTTATTGAGTTTAGGTTTTTAATTTTAGGTTCTCAAATTGCAGTTTAATACTGTATTGCAATTACAATAAAACAAGCATTTAGTAAATTTAATGAGCATAGCATTTTTTAATGTTGGGCAGTGCCCGAAAAATTACGTTTCAAACCTCGATGAGGAGTTTTGTAGCTGAAGTGCAAGCATGTTCGGTGGAAAAATTGCAATATGGTTAAAAAAAAATGTATATCCCGTGTAACCTTTTTTTTTCCACGTCACTCTTTCACAGTTCCACAAGAGGAATGACTTCCAAAAACTTTCTCTTTTTAAAAATTATTACGCTGACATTTACATCATTACTTAAATTTAGATTCAGTCAATTTAATGTCAAGCGCTCATGTAATATGAGTCAGAAATGCAATAAAATATTTATAAAGGGTGATTTTCAAATGCATTGACTCGTTAGGTTCGACACAGTTTGAAAATTGTTGTTTTTATAAACATTAAAACTTTTTTAGGTATAAATTCCTTAAAACTTACAACTTTCTTACCAAGTGATTATTTGTGAGTTAATTTGCTTAGATTTTAGGAATTCCAAAAAATGTCTTGACAAGTCACCGTTTTTTCTCATGAGTGTTACATTGATAAATCATTCTGTAACTTATCTCTTTATCTTTACTAATAATAAAGCAGAAAGTCTCTCTGTCCGGAGGATGTCTGGATGTCTGTAGGATCTCTGTAGGATGTCTGTGACGCGCATAGCGCCTAAACCGTACGGCCGATTTTCATGAAATTTGGCACAAAGTTAGTATGTTGCATGGGGGTGTGCACCTCGAAGCGATTTTTCGAAAATTCGAAGTGGTTCTTTTTTTATTCCAATTAAAAAAAAAAAAAACTATCATAAATTACGAAATTATCATAACGTGGAACCGTAACATGGGCACAAGCCAATTGGCGAGATACGAAATTATCATAACGTGGAACTGTAACGTCGGTACAAGCCAATTGGCGAGAAAATTCACCATACATTATTTGTAAATATACAAGCGAACCAAAAGATCTTTAATTTTTCTATTACGGGCGAAGCCGTGCGGGTGCCACTAGTAGTAAATAAAAGTACGGTTTCAAAAGAATTTTGGATGGAAGTCTGTGGCGGACATGCGTCCAGGAGACCCCATAGCACCTATAGTCTTGAAATTTTGTACGAAATTACTTCGAGTCCCGGAGGTGTGCACACGGGGTTTTATTTTTTAAAATTCGAATTAATTTTTTGTAATTAAATTTTTAATCTCAAACTTCGCGTGAATTGCCTATTACTTGGGTTGCCTATTAAAGGGGTGAAAACTACTTGCACATATTAATATTATCTATCGTTGGAAAGGGTAGAATTTTCCGCGTTCTGCGCAATTTATTTCAATGCTCTAACTTAAATACGGCGGGACAAATTAGCGCTTTTAGCTCGTTCTTTTTTAGGCTTAGCTAAAATTTAGGTACTGCTTTCTTCATTTAATCTATCAGTAGAAAGCGAAGGAACTATCCCAGTTTTCCTTTTGACTGCACTGAAAAGAGCAGGTTTTTTTAACCCTAGTTCAAACTCGACCTGTGATCGGCAAACTAAATGTCTATCTCCAAAGGAAAGAAAAGCTACAAGCCGTTAAAAATAAAGTTAGAATAATCTTTTCTCCATTGAAATTAATGACGTTTTATTTGGCGTTGCCATAGTTACGTCTTTAAGATTTGCATGTTTCTTCTTTCTTATTCACAAACTTTAAGGGTTTCAATTTTAACGGAAAGTCTTAGGCTTAACTCAATTCAAGCCCTACGCTAAGGAGCAATATATATTACTAGAGACCACGAATATGAAAGCGACTTTTCAAGCGTACAAACTGCAGTTTTGCATTGCTCAGGAGCCCCTTAGCCCTTACGGCTCTGCAAGTTGGTACAAGCTATTTTGAAACCCGGGGAAGGGGTGTTTTTGTTCCAAAGGGAGTTCATGAAGTGTTTTTAATCTGTTTCTTTTTAATTGACGATTTAAATATTTGCGAATCAAATAAGATTGCGAAGTAATCTTCGGGGGTTGGTGAGCGTTAGGGAGCAGGGAGCAGATCCCCCTAGTTTTCTAAAAATAAATAAAGTAACAAATCTTGATTAAATTACCTTAAATACTAAGTTTTAAGTCAAAATGGTACAAAAATTTATATATTTAAGAAATTTTAAGTATTTGTAAAAATGTTTTTTTCTCATGAATGTTACTTTGTTTCCGAAATAAAAAGTAAAGCTTACATATATGATAAAACATATTAAATTAAACATAAAATGTTTTAATTGCAATTACTATCAATAGCTAAAAAATTCAATGTTCAAACCAATTTTTAAAGATTTAAGAAAAAGTTTTTAAAACAAATGCTAAATTTTAGCTGTAGGACTCATGAGAGATGGACTCATTAAATCATTTATTGTAGAGTTTCGATAGTAATTTTTCTAAATTATGTAATTATTTGAATACCATATTTTGAGAGTTAGAGTCTTTCCTAAACAACGCACGCAAATTTCATTTTTGCAAACAATATCATTGTGTCAGTATTCACTCCTCAGTTTTTAATAAAAGTAAATTCATTTTATACAAATGTGAAAAATACATCTTTTTGATAAATTTATGAGTTAAAGGTAATACAATATCTATAACTATGGAACGATACTCTTTTATCATGAGTGTTACTCTCTTCTCATGAATGTTACCTGTCAAAAGTAGCACTCATGAGCGGTAACACTCATCAGATTGGTAGAAGAATTTTTCGCTGGAATAAATTCTATTGGTGTCTTTGAACATTCAATTTGGTCTCTTATTTCCTTAACAAAAAATACATTACTATTTAGCTTTACGCTTCTACTTTAAAAAAAATATTACAAAATAAATGGATAACATTCATGCGAAATGATTAAAATACTCTTCACATTGAATTGTACATTTCATTATACGACAGATAAAGAATAAATGTATCAATTTTTAGACTTACACATTCTAAGAAGAAACAGATATGGCTTCCTTAACACTATTGCTAACTACAATAAAGAAATATTTTGCACGTAAAAAAATTTAATTTCCTGGCGTAACATTCATAAATTGCACTTAAGGACACAAACTGCATTGAAATTTTAAACTGTTAGATGAGCAGTTCAGTAAAACCTTTTCAGCTGTGTGCAACTAACAAATATTAGTTCCTTCTTCGATGCACAAAAAGTAAAAAAGCTGCTTGAAAGCGTACAAAAAATATTAGGGAATGTGAATTTTCTAAACAAGACAAGGAAATTTCCGTTACTAGCTAACTAAAGTAATAGAAAAGGATTATTAATTTACGATCATGGGGAAAAAAGAACTGAATGCAATGAATTAAGTGTAAAACAATGCCTTACTACATGCTTCTGAAATTCCAAAAAAAAAAAAGAAAAAAAAATCTATCAACATATATAAACGAATAAAGTCAGGACACCAAACTCTTAATTGTTTTGAAAATCACCCGACATTCACATTGTTTTTGACACATTTAAACGAATACGTTAAATTTGCATCATCAATTATGTTATATCTATGAGTTTTCTTTTTACGTTCTGTTCTTATGTAAAATAGAAGAATATTGCGATAAAAAATATATTATGTTTTTATAACTCAGCATAATTAACTTGCTCTGCTTAGAAGGTACCTCGGTACCATCGCGCTTGGAAGGGATAAATATATCCTTAGTCAGTATTTCTCTCTTTTTTTCGCGTATGAAGCACGCCTGTGGTGTAGAGTAGATATTTAACCCAATAAGATATATTTCATATAGCAGAAAAATATTGGGAACGCTTGTTGCAAAAACGAGCGAACATTTTTGAATACAAACGTATTGAAGTAATCTACATGTCAACAAGAAAAAATAATGTGTAATGTTAATGAAAACATCAATATTAGACATACTTTTATTTATTTTTGTCAAGTGATTGATTTGTGGCGAAGGTTTCATTGTTATCAACTGTATTATTTATGCTACTTATAATGCTAAATATTATATAGAGTTCTATATCTTAACGAGATCTTTCCACCTGTTAGTGTCGATTGCTCTGTTGTTGATTTGTCCCATACTGATCTTTTAATTTGAAGATGCATTGAGTTATATATTTTCAAGACAAATTAGTACCCAAAATTTATACTAAAGTAAGATTTTACATTTTCATTAAAAACATAGTAGTGACCCGAAAGTGATGCCGGAAAAGTATTTAGAGCTTGCGTGATGAATAATTATATATTTAAAAAATGTTACGTTTTTATTTTCGTAACTGTTTATAAATAATACAAAGTGAAAGCATAAAAATGAAAAGTTCTTGTTTGCATGATTAGCATGCACAACACTTCCAGATGACGAATTTACAGCGAAAATCAAAATGAAACCTCCAGTAAATGAACAGGAAAATTAAGAACTTCAATTGAATAAAGTAAAAAAAAAATCCTACTCTTGTTATTAGAGCAAAAATTTCTTCAAATAACTCCAGAGTTTTTTCAAGCTAAACGACAGAAAAATTGCTTCCTTGTTAGCAAAATATCTTCAAGCGTATTGAAAAAGTTTTGAATTGCATTCCACTTTGCATTTATATCATCCACATACAAACCTCGTAAAAACAAAGCGAAGGGAAGAAGATAAAAGTGCATAAGAATTTCATTGACAGTGAGACAAAGAAAAACAGTGAAAGAAATTCAACAAAGAACTGCTCCCAGAAAAAAGTCTGATTATATCAGCCCAAAAGAAGGCTCCATAGCCAATCAACGTCTGTTTTACATCAGTGAAGGAAAAGCAAAAGGAAATGGGAGGGGAAGTGAAAGAAGGCAAATAGAACGGGTGGTTGGGGTCAAAATCGAATTATACTTTCCGTATCTACCCCCACAGGAATCGATCTCCATTTAAAGCGGTCTCATAAAAAATAATCTAAAGCGGCCCACGTGTAGCCCGTTAGACCTGGAGAGGCTTATAGTGCAGCCGACGTTTTGGATGGTAATTAAAATGAATAGCTGTTTTGGGCCCTTCCTTCTGATTAGAAACGGCAGGGATAAGTTGTTGAGATCCCAGATTTGTCCGGAGGATTTTGATTCTGT
Organism: Uloborus diversus; assembly: GCF_026930045.1. NCBI lineage: Eukaryota > Metazoa > Arthropoda > Arachnida > Araneae > Uloboridae > Uloborus > Uloborus diversus. The sequence continues at coordinate 84,653,124 of NC_072734.1, read as the reverse complement.
AGATATGAAAATTTTCACAGCTGTGGAAAGGCCATTAATGCTGTTGTAATTGCCGTCGAATGAATGTTTGGAGGCATTAAATAGAATGTTGCTTTAGTTTTTTACCCTCATAATCAAGTGATTACATTAGTGCGAACTTAGAGAAAAAAAAACAAATTAAGTTCAGAAATGATGGCACAAGGAGTAAAATTCATTATGCAGATTACATCTAACTTAGAAGCATTTCGTTCAAACTCAGTTGATGTCAGTAGAACTTTCCCCACCACAATGCCCCTTGGTTAAATCTAATATCAATATCAATTTTGAAAAAAAAAAAATGCTTTGTTTTTAAGATAATTGAAAATTGTCCGTTATCACCAGTAGACTTATTGAGACATATTGAAAAAAAAAACTTATTTCTGCTTTAATAGTGCTTTGTCAAGGCTTAGCATGTGAATTTATATTAAAGTTTTGGTTCAGTACACTTCTGACCATTAAATGGCAGAAAATGTAACTCGAGGACTCGATATTCTTGTTATGCACGGGACTCAGAAAGAAAACAAAATCCACTCTTACTTCTATATCTCATGAACTCTGTGAGTTTAAAACTTCTATCTAATCATTGTATTTTTTCCTACCAACTAAATAGTACTTCAGTCAAATTATGCTACATTTTGGTCAAGTACATTAATTAGAAAAATTGCAAATTTATTTAATTTGTGTTATGCACGGGACACACCCAATGTTATGCACGGGGCATGTCTGAATGTTACTCTATATCTCAGCTATAAGAATACAAAAGTTAAAATGATATTTGTGTTTCCAATGAAATAAAAACTAATATTGTCAATAATATATACCATTTTAAGTGAAAGTTCAATAAAAAGTATTTTACATAGTTAATATGTATATGTACTTTAAATTATTGTAAAGTAACCATAAGGATGATACGTTACTTTATACTAAAAATCATTGAAATATCTACCTAAATTTCCAAAAAAAAAAAAAAAAAACTGCGGTTTCTACTATTGCTAAAAATTTGGGGTTAAACATTCATAAACTACCAGCGTAATACAGTCAGTAATCAAGAGTCTAAGAATTGAGTGCTCCAGTTTTTTTCTTCTCAGATATTGTATTTACAACAAAAGAGATGAAAGATGAGATTGAGATCACTATTTGTAATAGTGGTCAAAAAATGAAAGTAGTAAAATTGTATTTAGATACATAGCTGAAAGAAACATATTCTATTTTTAAAGATAAAAACTCAAAGTGTTTTATCAGCTGTTAAAAGTTTTGCATGCTACGACCAGAAAATGTTTTCTTATGTGTCTAACACCAGAAGATCAACGCAAATGCATGATATATGAAAACTTCTTTCTTCAACTAAATCACTAAAAACCATTTCAAAGTTTTTTGGAAGGAATCTTTTTTCGCGACTGTTCTCAAAACCAGTTATGTACCGAACAGTTGGCTGGTATTATGTATACTGCCTATTCGACAAATAAGCCGAATATTCGGTTCGGTCGAATACTATATTCTGCAACCAAATAGTTAACATATTCAAATGTTAGACAAATGGAAAACTATAGAAACACTTCTTTTTCTGTACAGTAATTAAAGGCTATAGTGTTCAACCAAATACGGCCATTCCACCGTCACGTGCGATTATAATCAGACGCAAAAATGTAACCAACATTTTGAAATAAATCTCAATATTGTAATTATACAGAAGTAAGCACAATTTTTTAATTATTTACATTTGATACAAAGATACTACTGAGACAGTTATATTTTTATTAAATAATTTTGTTTTTTGAAATTTAATTTACTTGCATGCGTCACGTGCGGACGTGCAAAGTCAACCTCTTGTAACTTGCTATATGAATTAGTTAACATCTTTGCTCTATTAATATAACAATGACGTAACAAGTTGTAGGTTGTGAAAATTAAGGTTTCAAAGTGAAGGAAACATATCTCATCTGTCGAGAAATAATAATCGAAACCGTAGAAAAAAAATATTTAGGGTTTTAACAAACACATGCTGTAAAGTCAGAACAAACAACGTAAGTAGAAGCACAAATTTGTAAATTACAGCAGACACGTGTTTCGGGAATTTATAGAATTAATTGTAGTTGTAAACTTGCATATATTGGACAGACTCGGCGTGCTTTAAAAATTCGCTTGAAAGAGCATCAAAATTATGTGAAAAAACAACAATTAAATATGTCTAGTATTGCTCAACATTGTTGGGATTCGAATCACTCTTTTGATTTTAACTCTTATCAGATTATCCAAAAATGCCCCAATTCATCAGATCTTGACTTTTGGGAATCCTTTCATATTTTGAGGAACAGTTCTAAATTCGTTAACGATCTCAGTTCAGTTCCATATTTTTCTAACATTTGGCTCCCATATCTTTAATACTCCCTTTTTTCCCACTCATTTTTATCTATCTTCCTTTGTTTATTTTTACCTTTTTGTCTTGATTGACACCCCCCCCCCATTTTCTTCTATTTATCTTTATTTTTCCTTTTTTCGAATATTTTTTGTTTCTGTTTATTTTATTTCATGGTTTTCCATTCTGCTTTTCCTTTCTTGCGGTTCACGGTTACTGACAATTTCTTTTCTTTTTGTTTAAGCTTCGGCTTAATCCTTGTCCAATTGAATTCTTTCTTTCTGGGTTCGTACCTAAGAGAAAGCTCCTGGCCTTTGCTTGCATTCCTATTGGTTCCTGATCGGTTTATAACTTTGTCATTGGTGTTTGGCTAATCCGCTGTTTTTATCTTTTAAGCTGCATACTTATCTGCTCTTGGCTTTTGTCGGATGTCTTTTCATCCATAAGCTCAATATTTTTTGCATTGAAAAAGGCGTTCCCTGTAACGCCGAAACACGTGTCTGCTGTAATTTACAAATTTGTGCTTCTACTTACGTTTTTTGTTCTGACTTTACTATTCAGCACAAAGGTATTTATTTATCTTATTATTTTGGCTTAAACGGGCCTTACGTTTGCATTTTCCGCCTTTTATGCAATTTGTGTTTTTGTTTTTGTTTTCGGAATTTTTGTCTATTGTTGTATTGTGATCTTGACTTTTTACTTCTTGTTTCTTATTCATTCTGTTATTGTTTGATTTTGTTTATTTTCATTTGTTTTGGTTTTGCTTTTGATTATGTCTCAAATCAATAGGTTTGCCAATCTTCGGATTAAGAAATTTCGTTTTTTGAACCATTTAAAATTTCTTCAAGAATGTAGGCGCAAGAAAATTATTCCGAAGTTTATTTCTTTGAAATGTAATTTACCACGTTCTGTAAAAATTGACATTGTAATCTTTCGGTCGAAATTGGCTTTACTCAGAGCTTCGATCCAGGAAACTAGGAAATATTTATCGTTTACTGAACGTGAACTTTTGATTTACATCTTTCGGTTTCTAATTCCATTCCTAACTTTAACATTATTGACAGAAATTCTTGGTCTAGAACCCTTCGTTCCTCTGATAAACATCAAATTGTTTTGAAAAAGAAATTAGCTATGCTTTGTAAATCTTCTCATGTCGTTCCTCTTGATAATTTACCTGTTGTTAATAAGAATGTTGTTGTTAATCTTTCTAGCGTTCCATTAAGTAATTCTCAAATTGAGGCTCTAAAATGTAATGATAATTTTGCTGTGAGTGTTAATCCTTCTTTTTCAAAGCTTATTGCTCCTGTTGAGAAAGCTTTTAAATTTAGTGCCTTAACTTCCTCTCAAAAAGATTCGATTCGGCATCTTATAGCTTCTAATATTGACTTTAACTCGAAAATTTCTAAACCTGTATTTGCTAATACTGTTAGCCGTTCTGTTAAGGACTTAGTTTCGAATTCTGATCTGGTTGTTACCAAAGCTGACAAGGGTGGCCAAATTGTTGTTCTTGACAAATCATCTTATGTTGATAAAACTAATGATTTGATTTCTTCTGGGCCGTATGCTGAAATTTCTATAGATCCTATTGATAAAGAGTTAAAAACTATTGCATCTGCTGTCAAGTCTGTTAAGTCTATTCCTTCAAATGTTAAACGCTCTGTTGTTCCATCTATTGCTAATTGTGCTAGATTTTATGCTTTACCTAAGGTGCATAAAGCTGGTATTCCTTTCAGGCCGATTGTTTCCAATATTGGTACGGCTTCGTACAAACTTGCAAAATATTTAGTCTCTGTGTTTTCTCCCCTTAGGAGTCACAATTTATTTACTATTAAAAATTCTGTTGAGTTTGTTAAAAAAATTCATAGTTTCGTTCCAAATAATTCTTTTATGGCTTCTTTTGATGTTAACTCTTTATTTACGAACGTTCCCGTCGAGGGTTCATTGTTATGCCTTCGTAGAAGACTTTCTGAATTTCATTTCACCAATGCGGAAATTGAGGATTTAATTTTCCTTACCCGTACTTGTCTTAAGCAATGTTCTTTTGTTTTTAATGGGAATTTTTATATTATGTTAGATGGTCTGGCTATGGGTAACCCACTTAGCCCCATTCTTAGTGATATTTACATGCATTATTTTGAGGTTAAGCTGTTCCAAAAACTGCAGTTCCAATTTTATGTTCGGTATGTTGATGATTGTTTTGTTCTGATGAACCAGAATCAGTTTGAGAGTGATGAGGTTTTATCTATTTTAAACTCCATTGATCCTCATATTCTGTTTTCTTGTGAGAAAGAACGGAATAATTGCATTTCATTTCTTGATGTACTTGTTTCTCGTACTGAAATTGGTTTTGAAACTACTGTTTATCGCAAACCTTTTGCTGTCTCTTTACCTCCTCATAGACTATCGTCTCATCCTCCAAATCAAAAATATTCTGCTTTCAATTCTTTTGTTTATCGCGCAATTAATATTTGTTCTTCGTCGGAACTTCTTAAAGTGGAACTTAATTATCTTAAAGCTGTGGCAATTGATAGAGACTATCCGCCAACTTTGATTGATTCCATTTATAAAAAACTTTCAAATAAATCCCAAACTAATGTTCTTAACCGAACCTTCATCAGAAAGAATTTGGTTGTTTTTGCCATTCTTTCCATCTGTAAGCTATCAGGTTGCTAAGATTCTAAAACGTTTCCAATTCCAGGTGGTGTTCTCTCCTATTAATAAACTTTCATTCTCTTCTCTTAAAGATCCTATTCACCCTCTTAATTGTTGTGGAATTTATAGAATTAATTGTAGTTGTAAACTTGCCTATATTGGACAGACTCGGCGTGCTTTAAAAATTCGCTTGAAAGAGCATCAAAATTATGTGAAAAAACAACAATTAAATAAGTCTAGTATTGCTCAACATTGTTGGGATTCGAATCACTCTTTTGATTTTAACTCTTATCAGATTATCCAAAAATGCCCCAATTCATCAGATCTTGACTTTTGGGAATCCTTTCATATTTTGAGGAACAGTTCTAAATTAGTTAACGATCTTTGTTCAGTTCCATATTTTTCTAACATTTGGCTCCCATATCTTTAATACTCCCCTTTTTTCCCACTCATTTTTATCTATCTTCCTTTGTTTATTTTTACCTTTTTGTCTTGATTGACAACCCCCCCCCCCATTTTCTTCTATTTATCTTTATTTTTCCTTTTTTCGAATATTTTTTGTTTCTGTTTATTTTATTTCATGGTTTTCCATTCTGCTTTTCCTTTCTTGCGGTTCACGGTTACTGACAATTTCTTTTCTTTTTGTTTAAGCTTCGGCTTAATCCTTGTCCAACTGAATTCTTTCTTTCTGGGTTCGTACCTAAGAGAAAGCTCCTGGCCTTTGCTTGCATTCCTATTGGTTCCTGATCGGTTTATAACTTTGTCATTGGTGTTTGGCTAATCCGCTGTTTTTATCTTTTAAGCTGCATGCTTATCTGCTCTTGGCTTTTGTCGGATGTCTTTTCATCCATAAGCTCAATATTTTTTGCATTGAAAAAGGCGTTCCCTGTAACGCCGAAACACGTGTCTGCTGTAATTTACAAATTTGTGCTTCTACTTACGTTGTTTGTTCTGACTTTACTATTCAGCACAAAGGTATTTATTTATCTTAAACACATGCTGGTTTTTTAACAGGTTTTTTTTTTTTTTTTTGAAAAAACAAATGTTTTCAAAAAATTGTATTGTTTAAAAATTATGAAATCCAATTTATGCAAAATAACCAGCAAAGCTTTAAAAAAAAAAAAAAAAAAAAAAAAAAAACAGATTAATGATTTGAAAAATATTTTTTTATTACTATTATTATTATTATTATTATTCATTCATTCTGTTACACCAGTCAATAAAATATTGCCACAAGCACTGTAAATGTTGTAAAAACTTGGGCAATGTAAAGTATGACAAGAGTTTGTATGCTGTAGAAAGTTCTGGGGGGGGGGGTTACAATATAGAGGTTTCTGCGATAGAAAAGTAGGAATTTTTTAAATGGCTTACGCGAGATGATAAAGTATTGTACAATACAACTGAAATTGTTGAAATAATTCATCACTTGCAGTTATAAATGCTTGTGGAGTTTTTGACTATCTAGATTTTTGAGAAATTAGCGTTATGCACGGGACATGAAAACAAATGCTCATATTTCTTTTAATATTAAACCTTCATTAAAAAACCTTTTTGGAATGAATTTTAATAGGAAAATAACAGTATGTTTAAAGCAGTTTCTATTGTTCGTGAAAATTAAACTTAAAAAACAAAAAAGAGCATGTTTTCACGGGACATCAAATCTTTGTTTAAAAAGTCCTCCTTTTTTGAAAATTGTTGTATCAATATTTATTTTTTTCTTTTATTCATGAAAAAGAACATAATGTAGACACATTAAAAAAAAAATATTTTTTCAATAGGCCAACAACATGCAAAGTATGCCCATTGTAATGGGAAAACTTAAAAATCATAATGCTGACTTTGCAAAATCATTTCTATGTTTAAAAATTCGGTTATAACGAATATTTTATCTTATTTCCTGAGATTCAACTAACATACTTTAATGCTACACTAATAAAAAATTTATGTCTCTTTTTTTTAAAATTAGACTTCAAAGGGTTTACAGCGGAGAATGGCCCTGCAGGATATTATCATGCAGACGTTTCCGATTTGAACAAGCTGGTTTTGAGTAAGCAACCTCAAATATACTTTTTTATAAGCAAGCTTGTTATTATCGAACAAGCAAATTTTATTTTCATTGAAAAAAAAAAAAAACTTTTTCGCCGAACGAACATCACCGTCGCCTCAGAGCAACAGTAAGATATATTAGTGTTATTTCTGGGACTTACTTTTGCTCTGAGGCGACAAAATGTTGATGTTGAAAAAAATGGCATGGCATTGAAAATGCAAATTAAACAAAGCAAACTGTTTGGTATTGAACTAACTTGTTGCAATTAAACAGTCCTGTAAATTTCTCAAAAAAAAAAAAAAAAAAAGAGGAATAATCAGTTCAACTTGGAAAAAACTAAAAACAATTCAGAAACTTTCCTGAAAAATAACTGGCAGCTGTTGTACCCGATGTCTGCAAGTTACATATCTTGTAAACAACGGATATGTTTTCCCCTAAAATTCAGTAACCTTCCTGAAATTATCCTGGAACTTTTCTGAAGAATTGGGTAGTTTCCAAAATTTTAAAAAGTATTTTTTTTTCGGAAAGAGCATGCTTAAAAACATCGGATCTGACCATTTTTTAAATAATTAGTTTAAGTTTAACATTTAAAAAAATTACTTTAATCAAAGCGCTTTCATTCCTTATGCTTCTGCCGATGACATCACAAATTATGAAATGCCATTCACTGTTGCCATTCACAGAGCAAAATATTTAGTTCGCATCTTTACCCACGTGTATTGGCAACATACATTATCATAACGTGGAAACGCGGTAGAAAGATGCGCAAAAATGCATCATTTGTGACGTCTTAAAGACCACGCCTTGTTTTAAAAAATCGGACATTTAAAAAAATTAATTAAAAAATAACTGTTGGAAAAAATAAAAGTATTTTCTGGGTCCATGTTTTTTTTTTTCTTGCTCATTCTATCAACTTCAGTGACTAAAAGTACTACTTTTGACTGAAGGAATAATTTCCTTCCCTTTCCTTTACTTCCCCCATTCAGTAATCTCCCCAGTTAAAGCCAGACGTGTCTCTGGAATATTCAGAGAAAATTTAAGAAGTTTAATATAACTGCTTTGCCAAGAAAGTTCCAAAAGCATTACAGCAAGCAAGGACCATGAATCTAACTCGCCTGCAATTCTTGCAAAGCTATGAATTTCAGAGTCTTATTCACTTTTATTGGTAGCTTAATCAACCTGGACGGGCTGTTATCAAGCTGAATCTGATACTTATTTATTACGCGCAGTTAATCTTTATACTGGTAGCTAAAAATATTTTTCACAACAGTGAGAAGTCTGCATTCTTGCAACTTTTAGCCATTAAGGAAAGTTTTGACGAAGGTACTTGATATTTTCAGAAAGCGGATAAAAACCTGTGAAATCCAGAAATGTTCTTTGAAAATAATCAGTAAACAAGCATTTGATGCAATACAAAGAAACTTGTTAATTGGTTTGGAACAAGCACACGTGTTTCGAATGAACTAAATTGTTTCTAAGGAACTAACCAGTGGCGGATACAAGGGGAGGGTCATGGGGGTCAGGAGAGGTACATGACCCCCCCCCCCTAAACAGTCAACAACAGTCTTTTGAGTTCATTAATTCTTTTCGGAAGTAAATGTTTGAACCACTAATTTATTTCATTGGTTATGAAATTAATTTGCACGTTTATCTCCAATTAGCTGCTTCGTTTATGGACCGATTTGGTGCTTTTATTGACTACCAAACAGTTTCAGAAATTTTTTGTATCCAAAACCGTAGGTTCGTTCATTGTTGGGGGGGGGGGGCGGTCATTCTTCAGCATGACCCCCCCCTGAAATGGTTTTCTGGAACTAACATGTTGATATTTAAGTAACAAATTAATGTGTTTATGCTAACTTGCTGGTTTTAATCAAATTACTTTCCGGTTCTGAAGAAACAAATATGATTTAAAAGGGACAGGCATATTGGAATTAAGCAAATAAACTTCTCGCTGCTGAACAAAACAATTTCATATAAAGGAAACAATATATCATCGAGAAAACAAACGTATTGATACAGTACTTGTTGTCTTAGTCGTTTAAAAAGATTCTTTTGGGCGACTGAATAATATACAGGCTCGTTAATTTCTGCTTACAGATCTATTGCCTTAGATTGAAAACAGATGCTCATTTAACTCATGCAAAGTACAGAAATTTTTTGTTTCTTCATTGACAGTTCGAAGATCTAGGTTTGAGCGATTTTGGCTGGAGAATGAATTTTTGTAATTAAATCAAGTAAAATCATTACTTATAAATTGAAACTTGAAAAAAAAAAAATCCGTAAAATTTTACTTATAACCAGAGAAAATTTAAACTTAATGTATTTGATTACTAGTGGCACCCACACGGCTTTGCCCGTAGTAGAAAATGAAAAGGTCATTTAGTTCGCCTGTATATTTACAAATAACGGGTGATGAATTTCTCGCCAATTTGCTATGTTTTTGTCAATTTGCTATGCTTGTCCATGTTACGGTTTCACGTTATGATCATTTGGTAATTTACCTCGCCCACGTTGTGAAAATTCTCTAGTGAAAAGTTCTTAAAAATGGAATAGCAAAAGAAACAAAATCAAATTTCGAAAAATCGTTTCGAGGTTCACACCTACATGCTATAAACTAATTCTGTGTCCAATTTCATGAAAATCGTCCAAACGGTCTAGGCGCTATGCGCGTCAGAGATCCTGCCAGAGACACTAGATGTATTGGGGAAACTCCTCTCTGGTTTATTTTTCTGAAGAAATTTTCTCCTTCCGTCGAACTACTAGTCAAATATAAAAATTTTAGGGCAGATGTCTTTCAAGTTATCTCTGTCAGTTCAATGAATTTTCGTTGAAAGAATAATTATGGTTTCGTAAAGATCTTAGAAAAGCACCAGTGTAGCAAGTTAACTCTATAATAGTTGCTTCGAATAAATTCGTTAGCTATGAGGATTTTATCTCAAAATCCTCGTTGAATATCTCAACTTATCTGTACCTTGCGCAGTTTAAATGTTATGTAATTCTCATTTTACTGGTGAAAACTTTCTTTGCAGATTTCCTGCAGAATGCTACAATCTTTGAATTTTATCTCATTTTTATACTAGCCTGATTTTTCTTAAATTATTGTGATACCAAAAAGCAAGTCGACAAACACTGATAAAACTCCACACATCTCCAATTAACACAAGTCTCTTGATTGATTGATTGATTTTTTTTAAAACTTTTATTCAATGCCAAGCAACACTAACTATAGCATGAGGAGAGGTACAAAATTACTAAGAATTAACATGTTTTGGTGCTTCGAGTACTGATAAAAGTTACTGTTTACGCTTTGTAAACGTAGTTTTAATACCAGATTTAATCACTTGATATTTAATGGCACTTACTTTTTCAAATCCAGTCATTCTGGACCGCGACCTTAACTACAGCATGAGTAAAAGGACAAAATTACTTATAATTATAAAGTTTTGATGTTTCTAAAACTGATTACGTACTGTTTACCGCTTTGCAAACGTAGTTTTTTTTTTTTTTTTTAATCAAATTCAATCACCTGTTATTAAATAGCTCTTACTTTTTCAAGTACAGCCATTCAGAATATAGTTTTGAGTTCTTTGGGTTAACTTTGTGCTACTTCAAAACTTTTTAGTATAATTGACCTAGAAAAAAAAAGGAAATTAAGACCCAGATCTACAGTCTCCCCGGCAAGGTTATGAAATAAGTTTTTCCTCCTTACTTCACAGAAAAAAGTTGACTTTATTAGGGGAAGGTTGCCGTCAATGAACCACATAACACTTTTGACCTTTTTTAGGAAATAGTTCAGACTTTAACTGTATATTTGCAATAGGAATAATTACTCAGTATATTTCTCACTTTAATAAAAATGTTCACTTTTATGCCAACTGTATTCAATAAAGAATAAAAATTAAAAAGAAATATTTTAGCATGTGGTCCATCATGGGAACCAGATACTATGGTTGGACCATTGAGTTTCCATCGATGGACCACATTCTCAAATAAGAAAATCAAACCGTAAAATATAAATATTTATTACAGGAGATTAACAAACACTACAAAAAATGGTAACTGTTCAAAAAGAGAAAATTGTTTTTTTTTTTTTTTTTTTTTAAACTGTTTTTTAATCACAGGACAAACATTAAAACCCCTCAGGACTCAAATCGTAGCTTGTTTTCACCACACCTCGATCACCACTTGATATTTTCTTACATGTGACTTACTCTTCTTAGCTAAAATTTCATGGGGTCTCTTTTGAACAAATTGGAGTCTTGTTTCATCCAAATTCAAATAATATGATCCACAAAGATTTTGCTTGACAACAAGGGTTTTGCTATAGCCCGTTGCATGCCCTCATTTATACACTGGCTTTATTTCAATTATTTTGGTATTTTTCTCGAACAACAAACGGACTTGAAATGATATTAAAATTTACTTTAACAAATACTGAATCGACTACACAAGTTTTTAAGTTGAAAATATGATAACTAAGGGAGTTTCCAAAAACTTATTTTAATTTTTTTTCCATCATTATCATATTTATTTCAAAAGCTTGATCAATTATTAAAGATAATTGAGCTGAATTTTCAATAATATTTATAAGATTTCAAGAACGAACCACTTTTTTAGCTGGTTCATTCATATTAACACCTAGCGGTTCAATGATAGCAACTGCGTCATTTGAATGTTCACATAGTTTTCACTGCTGTGACGATTCATGATGAAACTTTAAATATTGGGAATTGTACTTGAAAATTTACTCTTTCAAGTCAATGTTCCCATTTAGTTGTTCAGTAATATTCAAAGCATGTACAAGCAAAATGCAAATGTCTATAATTAGTAAGTGAACACTATAAAATCCTATTTGGACGTTTTACAATATGATGTACTGATTCGAGCTCCTTGATGATTCTACATTGGATTGTTTTGAGACAAAAGAAGACAATAAAACTGATTTCGTGTCTGAGAAAACTCTGGTGGAGAAAATATCTTCGAAGTTCAGTCATAGAACCGGTTCATTGCCGGCAACCTTCCCTTACTACTAATTGCATCATCCTGTAGCTCTAAAGTTACTTTTTTGAAGTTATTTTTGAAGTTGTTGACAGTGTTTGTAATATTCTATGCCAGCGCTTGCCACATTTTGTAGATTCACGGCATGCTTTGGAAAATTAGAATTTTCCTCTCGCGGCACCCTAGTCTATCTCTGTATTGTAAATATTTCTATTGACATCGTGAACACATCGCGGCAACCGTCGCCGCACCCCTGTTCTATGCCATACAGTAAATGACAGAACTCTTGTGACATTTTGGAGTACAAAAGAAATGTTTTTAAACTTTTAGAAATTTTATTTGGCACACAACATTAAAGGTTCACTTTCCTTACAACAACTTATTTTGCATCTGAATTTTGACGTGACTCAAAGTTACCCTAAATGATAAAAAAGCATTAAACCAACCCAATAACTTATAGTAAATAACTTTAATGATTATTATTTTTACCTTTAGAGTTTTTATTTCGTATATCTGTAAATATAATAAAAATCTATTAAAATATGAATAGAGCAATTTAAAACAGAAAAAACTAAGGCTCAAAGTTCCTTGAACCGGCTAGACTTAAACTGCATTATCAAGAAACCAATATTTATTTAGGTAGTGTTGTTTATATATTGATGCGATGAAATGTAAATGAAAGCAGAGAAAATATATTTTTAATGGTGGGTTAAGGGGGGAAAAAGCTTCGGTAAAAAAAATAAATAAATAAATAAAAACGTTTGTTGTCAGAAATGAGAGACAGCTCTGTGGGCTTGAGCTGATATCACTTTAATGAATGCGGTAACTGCTTCATGATAACTTTTAATGGATGGGGAATTCCCAATCAGACGAACTAAAAACCCCGTTTATTTTAAAATGTCAGGAACTGGCTCAATGCATTATTTATCAGGATATATCGGTAACTTATTCAAGTTGGTGGATAAGAATTTCCATTACGGACCGCATAATGAGAGTCCTCTATCATGAAGAGAAAGCGGAAAAAATTATTTGATGCCTATTATTGTTGTTTTGTGTTTACTTTTTATCGATCAATTATAGAATGTAATGATAGAGAATAACCTTTTTTAAATGGCGAAATCACCTTTTTGTTAATTGCAGATTTCGTTTAAAAAAAGAAAGAAAAAAAGAAAAATTTCAAATTTTCAAAATTAATTTGAATTCTGAAATTTTGAATTCAAACTATGTTTTTCGCAATCACGAGTTGCGACAGGACCCTACTCATTGGTTACAATCCGAATCGCATGTTTCTAGAAACAGTTCCTGTCCCTCCTGTTGGGCGATTACGTGTGCATAGTTGTGTATGTGTTGGCTTGTGTGTGTGCGTTGACCTGTGTATAAGCACGTTGGCGTGTGTGGATGTGTGTGAGTGTGTATGAGCGTGCGTGTGTGTCGGACATGGACACCACCGACCAGGAGCAGCGGCTACCGGAAGGAGTCGCGCCTGCAGAGGACGGTGGGGTTGAAAAAGGAACCAAACATCAAGAACACTCAAATGAAAATAACTAGCAATCGTGATTGCTCAAAAAAACAAGGATTTTTTTTCCAGAATGCAAAGTTATGCAGTGAAGAAAAGCAGGGTCACTTTCAATAAATGCATACAATTCAGAAAAGGAATTGTACGCATAATTTTAAATTTTTCACTAAAAGTAAAATACTTGCAAATGTATAGGTTAGATGCATATGAAGTGATTAACTAAGCGCTTTTGCTTTTGTTATATTTTGGGAACTGTTTTTTGCCTAAATTGTGGGACAATTTTTTAAGTCCGTTTGCAAACATGTTTTTCAACGTATTTGATTTCAAATGCACGAATAAGTAATCTTAGTTCTGAAACCTAGTTGGTTTGTGCACCTTTAATATGAGCACAATCTTTCCACATTGGGTGGTTGTGAAAATTTGAATAATATCAAGTTACTTTAAGAAATTTGAAAACAAGTCATTTCCGTTTCTAGTAATGACAGTTACTTTATTAGTAACTGATTTGAGTAACAGCAACCTATCTTAAAAAACCTGCATGAGAATTAATAACAATGAGAAATAAAGCAAAATCTTTTAATAATAAACAAATAAATGAAATTCAAGCAAAATAAAGCACTGAATTTGTATTTGTAACAAGAAAAATTATGCAACATATTTGACATTGAATAGAAATACTCACCTTAAAAGAAAGTTGATTCTGCTACACTATTCCTTTTCAACTAGAAAAGAAAATTAATGCAGGTAAATATTGGACTATTATAAGTGCTTTTTACAGAAAATTTAGTGTTACCCCTTGGTAAAATTGTCAACCCCTACTTTCCTAAAATTATACCTTGATAACAAACGAAATATGGCGAAATATGAGGAACAAATGCGATGTAATTACGCATATAAAAATGTATGTTAAATTTTTTTTTTCTTAGGACTAATCCCTTAAATTTAAAGTAATGGCGCTTTATTTCATGAAATGCTCCAAATAGTTTTCTCTTCTAAACAAAAAATATAGTGAAAAATATTACTGAATTCAAAAATACCAATGAGAGACGGCTATTTTTTTTCCCCTGTTCTTGACACAAATGTCTGCATCTTTAAGGTAAAAACATGCAAGTTTTTTTTTTTTTTTTGTGTTAAATATATTTTTGGTAGAGTATATTAAAGAAATGTAATATTTACAGTATATTTTGAATAGCATATTATGAGTACACTGAGTGGGACGGTATACCTATGCCTGTTTTGAAAATCATCCAGGAAATATTTAGACTCACCAAAACATGTAAAGCAACATCGTAAACCTTACTGAACAATAATTATCTCACAAGTTACTTATCCAGCATTCGTCAATTTATAACAGTTGTGAGTCTGATGTTCATTCTTAAACTACTTTTGCATTAGAATTTCTCGTATTGGTTCAATATCTAAATGTTCTTTCATCATTGACGTTACATCGATATGACAGCGCAAAATATGTTTAAGTTAAAATTTTGAGGACCTACAGTGACTCTCAAAAGTGTTCATACACTTTAAAATTTTCTAATAAAACCAAAATAACGCGAAAACTCAATTCGAATATGAAGTCCAATATTATTTCACACCATTCTATGTCATTCTAGATAAATCTCTGTAGTTTTTTCAAAATATTGACGGATCTTCTTTTTGAAATGGGTCAAAAACGAAGAGACAGAGAAATGATACGCCACAAAAGTCATTGTACACTCAAATATTTTTTAATAAATTCATGATTACAATTATCATATGTCGTTTTTTTTATTATTTTTGTATTGTGTTGACCCATAAGAGTCATTTGGCTTTAATTTTTTATTTATTTATTCCTTAATATTGTGCTTAGTACTTTAAAATGGCTGGTGTTCGTAAAAAACCGCAAACACCATTCGAAATTTGAATTTTTTCCTCACAGTGGACGTAAATTGTTTTGAAATTTCTCTAAATTAGTTAATTTATTCCATTCTATAGTAAAATGCTTGATAAAAACGCTTTAAGGAAAAGAATCGGACGGAAAACAAGACAAGAAAAGGTCAACCGGCAAAGTTGACAAAGCATGATCGGAGATTTACAGTTAAAAAAATTATGAAAAATACACATTTGAGTGCTGTAACAGTTTCTGCAGAATTTAGTGAAAAAACTTACATTTAAAGTTAAAACATACATGTAAAGTTTTTCTCCCTGATTGGTCACGTTTCAAGAAGGCGCTCGGATAGTTTCTCTGTTGGAATCTTTACATTATGTTCTATATTTTAAAAAACAACTTAAACTACCTGGTTTCAACTTCATATCAAAAAACACTAGCTGAAATCAATAAATTTCAAACAATTTATATCCCTGTGTGATATGATGGGAACTAATTTTGCTTAAAGCGATCAAATAATGCTTAGAAGCAAAGATTATGTTTTTAGAAATTGTCGAGCAAACTTCGATTCTTCCCTTTTTCAAAGTTGTGTGCTTTATGGACATGAACTACTAATTTAGTTCAATGATAATATTTTGTGGTACGTCTTGCGTGAAGTCAAGTTTTATATATTAAATGTCTAGTCATAGAATACTTCTCCAAAAGACTATTTGTGCCCCCGTGGGAGGTTTCTTAAAGTAGGTTTCACTGTATATTGAAAACAGCAAACTTACAAAAACATAAGTTTGGTAAATTGGTTTAGTGATCTTGTGTATATTTAAATAGTACAAGTTTCCCCCATTTATGCTGATTTAAAAAATTCCGATTTTACAGTTCTGTGCAGTGGAAAATTTTAAACAAATTGAATGTTATGCGTGCAGATAAAAGCTGAGTTTTATTATTTCTGTTCCTTGTTCAGAAGGCTTTTTCTTTTGATAGCAGAGTGAAAAATTGTAGGGGGCATAAATTTTAAAATGTTTACTGATTTTTTGCGTATATAATAAATGTGTGAAAATATTTTATAACAAAAAAAGAGTCTGGATGAAAAATAATTTGATATTCTTCAAAATGAGTAATATTTGACCCTGTTTTGGCATTTAACGTGATGAAATATATTACATCTTTCTTATAATATATACTGCATCCCAAAAGCAGACCATTACGAAAAGCACAGCAACTGGTGAACAGAATCAACTTGATGAACATCTATCCCATCACCATTACCCTCGACAATAAAAACCGAATCTAATTAATAGTCAGGCCATTTCATTCTATTTCGTGGCGACTTTGGCGCCTCTCCATCCCACGGGCAGATGGCAAGAAATATGAAACGTTCCACCTCCCATGATTCCATTTGTGGAACAGAACTTTCTATCGTGATTGGAGTGTGTCGCCTCTCGGGAAAATAGGCCTGATTTGTTCCGATACTATTTCAGTCTGCGACACTGATTTGCGGTTATTTAACTTCCTGGCCAGAAGAAGAATAGATTGGCGCCTTCGCTCTCTTTTACCGAGCCGGGAGATTATAATAAAGTTCCAGATTGACTGGCCCTTTGTATTCGGATGCTTGCATAAATCCCCGTTAGCAAACAACTGCCACTTCTGCTGGATTAGGGACCGTACCCAAATAGCGACGTATGTTTCTTCCATTCCATTTCTTTCAAATTTTAAAGAAAACGATTTTTTTCATTTAATTAAATAAAATGAAATTCTTCCATTTTCATACAACAAAGAGACGTTTTAATTACTTTTAAAATAATTCTCCGCCAACAATGGTCGAGAAAAACAACATTCACATTCTATCAAAACATTTTCACTGTTTCATCTAACTTATTTTATAGTTGTCATTACAAAAAGCAATAAAGACAGCAGACGTTAATTAAGTTAAATCGTGCAAAGAAATATAAAACATTGCAAACTACAATTTGCAGCTCCAATAAAACTATAGGGGGGCGCTGCAGCCACTGTTTAATGGCGGATGAAAAAGGTAAAACAAACAAATGCCGTAACTTATAACTTGCTTTGACGCTTAGTGAATGACAGTAATTTTTCATCGTGTTTGTGCGAAGATTTCTTTTCCATTCTTCTGAAATTACATTACACCACAAACTGTCTGAAGCCTGTAATTTACCCCAAAGAAAACACGTGGAATGGAATGTTTTGCCTTTTTTTAGTATTATTAACCACCACAAGGTAGCGTATTCGAGCTCTGGAGTTGCGAATAAATTAATAACAATAAATGTGAAGCACCACAGACGATTAATTCAAATAGTAATAACAACGCATGAGTTGCGAAATGGGTTCAGTTGAAGAGTTTGCATAACATTTTCAGAAAATAACTCAAGTGCATTTTACTGAAATTTAAAAATGTTCGCATTTAATAAAAGTATGGTAAATGTATACAAGAACCCCGAAAATTTTGAGAGGACATTCAAAGAATAGGAGAGAAACTGGTTAATCCCTAAAGAGAGGGAAGAAGATTAATTAATACTGGATAAACTCAAACACATAAATTTACGCATAGAAGAAACTATAGTCAATTAAATCAAAGCATAATAGTTATCTCACTTTAATACAATTGAGAAACACGTTCGAAAAAATAAAAGTTTCTATTTTCTAAAAATCTTTATCCAATTCGCAACTTCAGAGCTCGAATACGCTACCTTGCGGTGATAAACAATACTAAAGAAAAAGGTAAAAACATCCCATTCCACGTGTTTTTTTGGGAGGTAAATAACAGGCTTCAGACAGTTTGTGGTGTAATGTAATTTCAGAAGAATAGAAAAAAAAAGTTTCCCACAAACCACGATGAAAAATAACTGCCATTCACTAAGTGTCAAAGCAAGTTATAAGTTACGGCATTTGTTTGTTTTAACCTTTTTCATCCGCCACTAGACATTGGCAGCAGCGTCCTATATAGTGTGTTGGAGTTGTTAATAGTTTTCAACAAATTTACAGTCAATAAGATGTCAGAAATCAGATGCTTATTAGGTTAAAAAATTAGGCAATGCAAAGTGCTTTTTAACAGAAGATCAGTTTTTAAAACCTCAAAAACATTTAAAAAAAGTATTTTAAGTATTTGAGACATTTTAAATACTTAATATAAATTTTGAATATAAATTTTATCTTAATATAAATTATTAACGACATTTTAAAATTAGTAAAATATTTTTAAATATCTTACTATATTAAAAACAAATATAAATATTTTTTTTTTAAAAATGAGACAACTTGTGCATTTTCAGTTACTTTCCAGACAACAATTTGAAACAGTTAATCTTATGAGTTGAATTTTAAGATTTATTATGAAATTAAGGTTATTTGTAATGCTACTTAATTATTATCTTGTTGTCAGTGATTTAAAAAAAAATACATTTTTAGGGAATAAACAAGGTTATAAAGTTATATTTAAAATAATATTGAAGTTTCATAATCATACCCTTCCTCTCTTTTAGTTTTCGTAAAAAAAGTGGAATTAATTTAACGGAAATTTTCTAATTCAGTTTTTCGGTACATTTATATGTTTTGCGCTGTCATGTATATTGTTCGTCTATTTTAAGATTGTTTGTGCGCCAGTGTGTGACACACATTTTCAAGCCACTATTATTAAAAAGAAATAGTGATTGTAATATCGGTTTACCGGTATGCCGAATATCGGTATTGTGAATTGAAGTCAAGGTTTGGGTATTTCGCTATAAGTTACCGCCTCTAAGCCAGGGTTAAGACAGAACTACATGCAATATACCAGGCCGGTAACTTACTGCAAAATACCCAAGCTTTGCCTTCAATTCACAAGTGGAACCAGACCATGCTGCGGAGACTCGCTGCCGAGATAAATTTGCTTTATCTAACAGTTTATTTGCGGTCTTAGCTTCAGTGAGATGACCTCTGCCTCCAGCGCGGTTACTCACTAATCCAATCTGACGAGTTTTAATAAGAACGAAACTGCAGTCTCAGTATTAGATAACCGGAGTGTCTGGTATATTGCATGTAGTTCTGCCTTAGCCCTGGCTTAGGGGCGGTAACTTACTGCTATATGTATGTGGGAATATAGTCCATTTAAAAACAAAAATAGTAGACGAAACACATTTAAAGAGAAGAAACTACATATACAAACATAAATACGAATATAAACACATCACAAACATAAAACAAATGTCTATCTTCGGTGTCTAAAACCCGTTTTACACAACAAACTTCTTCCATTCGCGTGTTACCTCGCCCTCTAACCTTGTTGTTTTCCTCGCGCTCAGCTCGCGTCGGTTTTAAGGTACAGTTACCGTTAAGATAAGGAGCTCATATCCACACACACACACACACACACAGACACACAGACAGACACACACACACACACACACACACACATATATATATATATATATATATTATTTTAACTGATTTAACTAACCATTTTAAAACTTTTTGGAGGAATAAAACTGTTACACAGTGTGATCCATTTACAACGAGCCTCAAGGAAACACAAATCTTGTTCGTCGTAATGTAATTTAGTGGCGTAATACAAATTAAATTCGACTGAAAATTTATTTCGTTGAAATGGATATTTCCTTGCAATGTTATTCGTTGTAATGGAATTTCACTGTATTTCAACTGTTTTTTTAAATTATTTTTAATATTTAAAACTTGTTTTTTTTTTTTTTTTTCATCAAGTTTAGAGACTTTTGCAATTTCGAAAACATTTGGGGGCTTTTTTAGAGTTTAGTGCTCCTTACCACAAATTATGCGATTTTTCAAATTAAAAGAAAAAAAATCAAACTCTGATGTTGAAACCTGTCATTAAACTTTATTCGCACAGTAAGCAATGGAAAAATGTGTAATTTATAGTGATTTTGAAGTTTTTAAAATTTACCTTTCATTCTTCGGAATATTTGGTAGCGAAATTCCGAAAAATAATTTCAACAAAGAGGAACCCACCATGGCGTCATAATCATTTTTTTGAAAAATATGTGTCAAAAAGATAAGAAACTGAAAATTAGATAGACCAGAACAGCTAACTGGGACAATGGAACAGGGCATCAGTGTGACTAAGAAGGTGACAAAAGGGGTGTACGCTGGGGAATCGACACAAAAGAGGACAAGGGATAAACTCTGCGTAGCTAAAGGGTTCATTTTCGGAAAGAGGGTAAAATATGAGCATTATCCATCAGATTGTGTAATCTGACGCCCAGGGAAAAAGGGTTGGTTAAAAGACTAGGTTATTTGATGATAATGAAGTATGCGAAGTACTACGGTGGCACAAATAGGAGCGTTTTATAAATCTAATATGTTCCTGTTTTTTTTTTTTTTGCTGATACGATATATGAGCAGAAGGCAAAATACAAAGAAAGCCAACCTTTCGAAATCCCACAAGGAAGTTGTATAGCAGTTTTAGAGATTTCATGTCTGTCCAAAATTATTAAATATCTATAAACTGAACGTTTTATAGTATCAAACAACATTTTGACAAAGTTTTGGAAATCACAACGTTAGTTTGTTGGAAGAATGCTGTAGAAAATTCGGGAAGTTACTGTTAGTTTTAGGATTCTAGAAGTTGAAATGTTCAGAATGTAGGGGATGGTGGGGCAAGACGAGATAAAGGGGCAAGATGAGATACTAAAGCTCCTCACTATTTGGGTGCAGACATCTAGCGGAAAAGTAGTCAAGTAGTTGCAATGGAAGAAGAAGAAACCACGTTGGTTGAATCAATCATTTTGTGCGCGGCATTTGCATCGTATAAAATATTCTTTTTAATTTTCGTGTGTTTCGCCGTACTTCTATTTTGTTGGGCCATCTTTTCAAGTGTAGTTTGGTGAGTACCATTTTTTTGAAATCTTTTTTGCTATCATATAATCGCAATCCACAATTCAAAAGGATAAATTTAAAGTGATTTAATGTAATTTTATTTATAACTTGAATTCGAGTAGACAGTGAACACGACAAATGGCGCAGTGGGGCAAGACGAGATATTGTAAGAGGTGCAAGATGGAATACTATCTCATCTTACCCCACATGTATTGAATTTTTTTTAAAATTATTTTCAGATTTCTAATTATGGTGAGAACTTACCAAAGAAAGACAAATAGAGGCAGTTGGTCACAAGAATCGATGAAACATGCCATTGAATCCATAATGAATGGCGAAATGGGATAAAGCATCCCGAGCTTATAATGTACCACGGGCTACACTTCATAGAAAAGTGAAAGAAACTAAAACACAGTCGTTGGACAGGGGTGTTTTCACGATTTCAACAGCTGGAAAAATTTATTCAAACAAAGAAACCGCAAGTGTAGATCTAGTTAAGCCTTTGGGCCCAATCAAAACTATTTTGTCTTTGGAAGAAGAAGATCTACTTGTGTACTATATTTTGAAAATGGAAGAAAGGCTATTTGGCATTACATCGTATGACCTTAGGCTCTTGGCGTATCAATGGGCTGAAAAATTTGGGAAAAACCACAGCTTTAACAAAGAAAAACAAATAGCTGGTAAAGATTGGATACTCGCATTCAAATCTCGCCATCCTCAAATTGCACTTAGAAAACCAGAAGCTACGAGTGCGGCCCGAGCAGCTGCTTCCAACGAAGTTAATGTTGGAAAGTTTTTTGATCAATAGAATTACGGTAACCGGGTCGCGGCGATAAATATATAATTCGGGAAACCCAGTACCTTACCTTGGCGACGGAGGGTAGAATTACGGTAACCGGGTCGTGTTGACGTATTTTTTCAAAAGCTGCCAAATTTGGCACCTACGACTCAATGTAAACAAAGTACTACAATGTAAACAAAAGAAATAATCAAATGAGAGTTGATCCAAAGACAAGGGGCGGAGCTTCGGATTGCTCAAACTATCACCTAGGTAACTACAACTGTTTATTAACCATTTTCTTTCTATGATTACAACCGTAAAAAAAAAGCATTAAAAATTTTTTTTCCTTTTTAAAATATTGCAAAATATGGAAAGAAACAAATGATTAAGTCTATTTTTTTATTTTTTTTTAAATAAAACTATATCATTTTTCTTACTTTGAAATAAAGTTTGCAGAAAACACAAATGAGAGGTAACTTTTTTCAAGATGTTAACTTAAACATGGGAAGATAAAGCGCAGTATCTACAGAGATGAATATTTAAGACATAAAAAGAAACGTGTTTTGGATTCGATACTAATAATAGCTAAATAATGGAATTTGACCTTTTTGTTTTTTCATTGGAAAGCAAGTAAGCAAGCTTGTAGAAGAAAGCTAAAGTACAACCCATGACGAAAATACGAAAAAAGTTTTTAAATAAAAATTTGCTGATACTGCTATTTACGTTCCCTTTGCAGTAATATTGAACTCATTTTTTTTTCTGTAGGAAAAGAAATAAAATATCATGATGTATGTGAACGAAAAGTTTCATGACGTATGTGGTGTTACACTTTCTATCAACATATTTAATTTCCTAAAGAACATTAAAATGAAACATAAATTTTTACCGAAATTTAACAACAGTAAAAGTTGGATAGAACACGACATTAGTCTGAAATAATCTGAGAAAAGCCATTAAAAATACTTACTGTTTAATAAGGACTTAAAACGATCTACTTAATAAGTTAAATCACATAAAAATACCCATTCAGAGAACGTTATCATAACTAACATTATAATTATAACTTACTGAATAAGTGATTACGATAATTAATACATTTTAAATTTAGGATAGAACAATAAAACATGAAGGAACTAACTTACTGCAATCACATTCCAAAAACGTATCCAAAAGGTATGAATAACTAATTTTTAAATCTATAACTTAAAAGAGTTAAAAGTGACAAACCTTTCGCGATGTTTTCGCATTTTATAAAATGTTTCAAAGATCTAAAAATTGAAAAAACACAACATGTTGCCAATTTTCAGAAAAAAATCACTTTTGAGAAAATTTAAAATATTATTCTGTGGAATTTAAAAAAAAGAAAGATTTATTAGACAAATAAATTACAATTTTGTAAAAGTTAATTCTGAAATGGTTGATTGGCCAAACGAATAGCAAATCAGCTTTGGTGTGAGGTTACCAAAATTGCTCCGTCGCCAAGGTAAGGTAGCGGGTTGCCAGAATGAAATATTTATCGCCGCGACCCGGTTACCGTAATTCTACCCGACGCACAGTGGGGCAAGTGTACGGAGAGCTTGGACATTTCAGTAAAACCAATTTCTACTTAAAAATATGATAATATTTTGTTATTTAAAATGTAAAGATAATCAAATACTAAGTCATTAGTGCAAAATAAAATATTTAATTAACATTTAAAAACAATTTTTAAAGAAATATGTAACAGTATTTTAGCCAATTTCCATTCCATCATCTTCAAGCAAATTCTTCACTTGTTGTGACATTTCGTGGTGCAAACTGCAAATCTTTGGACTCAAATTTGAGATAAGAGGATCAGAATTGATTAATAAATTATTAAAAACGTCTCTATTGTTATCTATTCTGGACGTTTTCCTTGAATGCAATTCCCTATACGATCGAAAATACTTATGGTTTGCCTCTTAATTTCGTCTTTGTCGTATTTGTAATCTCAGAACCAAGAGTGTCAATCCATTTTTCCAGAGCCAGGTCGTAATCGGTAAAAGGAATAGAATTTGTCTTTAAAAAAATAAAAAGGTCACGGTTGGTTTCGAAACTCATCTTTCACCAGCAAGTCTATGGGTCAAGCACCGATATCATTCAAGTTTGCTTACCAAAGTGAGCGTACACTAGAATTCGTATACACTAGAGTCATCGTTGAATTACATTGTTAAGTACAAAACTTTAGACTGCACAAAAAACGTATTTATAGATCTCCGAATAGCAATAATTGATAAGCGAAATCTTTAGAACATAAACAACAACTCTAACTAATGCCAAGACCTATTTAGAGAATATCATTAAATGAAGCATGAGCAGACGATAGATTAAAAATTAAAGTTAAATTCATTTTTTATCACAATGTTCTATTTTTTTCGTTTATGGCTGTTTAATAACAGACGATATTTTAAATTATTTTTTAATGACTTTTTACAACTTGGCATACACGAAAAAAAATCCGAAGCGTCACTGATTACTTTCGGATATTGGATAGCTTAACTCGGGGATTCTGACGATGATACTTCAGAATAAAAGAGGAAATTTTTAGGCATGATAATTCCTTCAAAATTTATTTTGGATAAATCTGGTGAAGTATTAAATGGATATTTAAATTAAAAAGAATTTACTTTTGTTTGTTAGACAACTTGCTGGACTAAAATCAAAAGTAAATAACTTTTAATGCTCTAAAAAGTAAATAGCTTGCTGTAAGTTCTCCTAATATAGAATGTAATAAAAGAAATTAAATGTTTATTAAAGACAATCGTTTGCTTTTTGAAGAAAAACACTTTTCTTGATGTACATGTATAATATTTTAATCTTTTCAAAATATGGGTGCTCCTTGTTTTCATTTTTACTCATTTTGTGATGTGTTTGTTATTGTGTACATACAATTTATGAGAAGTATTTTTGGGAGATTATTGTGTCTTTTTCGTCTGCTGTCACTTATAACTCAAAATAGTACCAATTTTTGTAGTCCCCGAAATAAGCAAACGAAACCATGCTTCTTAGCATCTCATATGATTTTGTCCCACAGTCTACAAATGACACAATGAAACTGATTCCTCGAAGTATTTAATTGAAATAATTTGCAATAAAAAGTAAACAAACTGAAAACTGTAAACATGTTTACTTGACTAAAGTGAAAAAACCAACGTAAATAATACGTTTCGTGCAACGTTCATTTCGTATTCGTTTCGTCGTCCTCGTAGTAAAATATTTACTTATCTTTAATTTTCAATATCTTTTGAATAGGCAAGTTTAGGCAAAAACTGAAACCGGATTATGAAAGCTGAAACTCTCTACAATGCTTGGGATATAATAGTTTTGTTAGCGTTTGTTAGCGATTTTCGTAATTCAAAAATACATTCAAAATACTTTGAAAATTATCTCCAAAATTTTCGTATTTTCTAAGAAACGTTTTTGGGTGTTTTTCATATTTATTACGAGTGCATAAAGCCCAGCACATCACACTATTAAATTTGAACAGTTCTTAAACAAGTTATCTACTGTTTACTAAATTGCCTTCTAACGAAGTAGCTAGTTAATTCTTTGAATTCAAGGTATTATCTTCGGGTAATAATGTTAAAAACTAGTAAGATTAGTGGGAATATGTTCTTAGTTTATCAATACAACAGTAAAAATGCGAAACTAAATGGTTTAATTTTCCGCCCAATGTCCAAAATTAACATTAGGCTGCCCCACTGTGCGACGGAGCAATTTCGGCAACTCTACAGCAAAGCTTATTCGCCATTCGTTTGGCCAATCAACTATTTCAGAGTTCACAACACAAAATTGTAATTTACTTGTCTAATAAATATTTTTGTTTTAATTCCATAGAACAATATTTTTAATTTCCTCAAAGGTGATTTTTTTCTGAAAACTGGCAACATATATTGTGTTTCTTCAATTTTTAGATCTTAGAAACATTTTATAAAATTTTACATCGTGGAGTGTTTGTTGAATAGTTCACTTTTAACTATTTTAAGTTATAGATTTAAAAACTAGTTATTCATATCTTTGGATACTTTTTTGGAATTTGTTTGCAGTAAGTGATTTCCTTCGTGTTTTATTGTTCCATCTTCAATTTAAACTTCATTACTTATCGTGATAACTTATTCAGTAAGTTTGAATTAAAATTTTAGTTCTAACGTTCTCTGGATGGATCTTTTGACATGATTTAACTTATTTAGTTGATCGTTTTAAGTTTTAATGGAACATTAAATTTACTTAAGAACTCTTTCTATTTATTGACGAACAATTTCAGACTAATGTCGTTTTCTATCCAACTTTTAATGTTATTAAATTTGCTAGAAATATATGTTTCATCTTTATGTTCCTAAGGAAATAAAACATAAAAAGTGTAACATCATTTATGTCATGAACCTTTTCGTTTTATGCTCTTGATCTTCCCACACAGATTATGTTAACATCTTGAAAAAAGTTACCTCTCACTTGTCTATTCTGCAAACTTAATTTTAAAATTAGAAAATTAATAAAGTTCTATAAAAGAAATAGGCTTTATGATACGTTTCTGCACATTTTGTTATATTTTCATCATTCAAAAATGAAAAAAGAATTTTATTACTTCTTTTTTTGGTTCTTTACGATTATGATCAGAGGAAAAAAAAAGATTAATAAACAGTTCTAGTTACCAAGGCGATAGTTTGAGCCATCCGAAGCTCCGCCCCTTTCTTTGGATCTCTCTCATTGGAAGATTTCCTTTGTTTGCAATGTAGTATTTTATTTACGTTGAGTCGTAGGTGCCAAATTTGGCTGTTTTTGAAAAAATACGCCAACGCGACCCGGTTACCGTAATTCTACCTTTTGATCTATTGACCCGTATTGTAGATGAGAATAAACTGACACCAGCAAGAATCTATAATTGCGACGAGACTGGGGTGTCAATAGTACGAAAGCATAGATCAAAAATTCTCTTTTTAAAAGGTAGGAAGCAAGTTGGTTGCCTGACGTCCGCTGAGAGAGGCAGCACTGTCACCATCGAAGTTTGTTTTAGTGCTGCTGGAGAATACATGCCTCCCCTTTTTGTATTTCCTCGCGTCCGTGCAAATGATCAGCTCATGAACGATTGTTCACCAGGGGCTTGGGCTAAATACCATGCAAGTGGCTGGATGCAGTCAGGAATATTTTTCTCTTGGTTTAAGAAATTCGTCACATGGAGTCGAGTAAGTAAAGATGCACCAGTTTTACTCCTTCTTGACGGTCACTGTACACACACAAAAAATATGACTGTGATTGTTTATGCGATAGAGAAGGGTGTTATTATCTTATGCTTCCCAACACACTGTACACAGCGTTTACAACCACTTGATGTGAGTTTCATGAAACCACTAAGTGTATTTTACGATCAAGAGGTGGCTAATTGGCTTTGAACAAACCCTGATCGTGTGGTTACACAGTTTCAGATAGCAAAACGTTATGGAAACGCCTTCGTAAGAGCTGCAACTATGAGAACTGCAGTAAATGGTTTCCGTAAGACTAGTATCTGGCCACTCAATCCAACCGTATTTACCGAACACGATTTTGCACAGGCTGAAATTATAAACAGAGAACTTCAGCCTACGGTGGCCCAACGTACTGAGCCTGTAACTAAAGAAGCTACAGAACCGACGGGCGACGGTGCTGATGCTGTTTGTGTTCAAAATTCTACTTCTAATAACCAATGTCAAGGCTTACAAAATCCTAAACATGCGGGTAGCCAAGGTTCACTCATTTGTACACCCTCAACTCCTCGTACAATTGAGGTATTGTCGAAGATTGTATATTCTCCAGAGGATATTTCGCCAGTACCAAGCTGCAGTTCATTCAAAAATGAGAAAAAGCTTCGCAAACGTGAAAAACTGCGGTTATCACGGAATCACCATACAAAAATGAACTACAAAATGATATAATTATGAAGGCTGAAAAGATAAGGAAGAAAATAGAAAAGTCTAAGCAAAGAAAGGAGAAGAATATGGAAAAATCTAAGCAGAAAGAGCCAAAGAAAATGGAGAAAGCTAAGCAAAAAGAGGAGAAAAAAAATGGGAAAATCTAAGCAGAGTGAAGAGAAAAAAATAGAAATATCTAAGCAGAGAGATAAGAAATTGGAAATATCTACGCAGGAGGAGCCCAAGAAAATGGAAAAATCTAAGCAAAAAGAAGAGACGAAAATGGAAACATCTATGCAGAGAGAGAAGAAAATAGAAAAATCTAAGCAGGAAGAGGAAAAGAACGAGGAGCAAAAGAAGAAAAAACGAAACGTGAAAAGGAATTTGGAAGAAATATTTTCATGGACCTCATCAACTAGTACAGCAACAAAAGTTGGCCTGTCAAAAGATAAAGAGTGAAGATTGAAAAATCAAAAGCAAAAACTACTTAAATAACTGTATTGGCTCATGTAAACACTGAATCTCATTTTACCCCACCTAGTGGGGTAAGATGGGATTTTAGCACAATAAGTTTAAACATGCGCCTAAAATTTTCTGTTGGAAATAAAATATTGAAGTCAATGTTTATTCATTTGTAATACTTGAGAGATAATAAAGACATTGTTTTCGAATTTATTTTTGACTTATGTTTGCCACCACAACTGTTTTTTGGTTAAGTATCTCATCTTGTCCCACCCTCCCCTATTGTTCAAGCATTGTTCTTTAATATTTCACTTTTGGCTATACTCCGTCTATGATTTCCAATACTGACTTCACTTCTGTGCCTGGCAGCGACATATATTGTCGTCACCACAGCTCTTTTTTAAATCAGTAATCCATTTATGTGTCTTATTGACCAAATACCTGAAACACATAAATATTTATTATGTATTCTTGAAATTTTGATCTCGGAAAACAAGGAACATCAAACTACGAATACGTTTTATTTGAAGTATACATTAAAGAGCTATCCAAGGTGCTAGCCTAAAGTCCTGATGGAAAAATCGAACTTGTTCTTAATAAAATCTTTCATGTACTTTTGAAGACACTTCAAGAAATTTGTCAAAAATTTTTACATAATCTGAATGATTTTGCAAGGAATTTATTTACCTTCCAGTTGAAATGGAAAATGAACCAAGTTCTTTTGAAAGAACCACAAATGTGTTCACTGATAATAAAACCAGTTCACTTTATTATATTTACACACAGTAGTTTTCAGTTTTTACAATTTACGAACGTAGCAATGGATTAAAATTCATAGCTTTACTAAACAATCACATACAGGTTTTCATACTTGTAACACGAGTACAATTTTCTCAGACTACTATTTCGTTCTGGTACAGTTGATTTTCTTCGCGCTTCTATTTCATTAATACGCATCGTAAAATGTTTTGCTCAAGCGTTATTTTAAAGTAATAATTATTTAGTTTGCTTAAGCAAAGTTTTCAAGTTCCGATTGTTACGAAACTCATGTTACTGCTAAAAAGTTTCTTTCGAAAAGAGAAGAAACTTATTTTCCTGTATGTAGTTAAAACTATCGCAACCTTACTTTAAAAATTAATGATTAGAAAGCGAATTTTTGAACATCACTTTAGGAACTTTATGTGCACTCAGATGTACAGACATTTAAGGTTCAAAATAATTATAAATAGGAGGATACATTTTATAAGGTGTCCATCGACAACTTGTGATTCCCTCCAGTTAAAAGAGAGTTTGTTTAACAATGTTTCGTTACGAAAATATTGGTTGTAACGAAGTCTCAGAAGACAATCCAGTGAACATGCTGATTGTTGGCACTATTATTTGAATCTTGAAAAAGAAAAACAGGAATTTAATTGGAAAACACGAAGTCGAATATATTGTATTCTGCGTGATCTATACTCTCTTAAAAAATTCCAGCGATTTTAACTCAGACTGAGTAAATTTTCACTCCTTTCTAGTGTCGAAAACTCACTTTCCTTATAGGAGTGAATTTCATTCCTTTTGCGGAGCGGTTATTTTCACTCCTTTTGGATAAGCTAATTTCACTCCCTATTGATAAGTTATTTTCACTCTTTTTTAAGACTAAATTAATATCCTAAATGAGTGGCTGCTTTCCATTTTGGAAAGCCGCTATTTCACTCTTTTTTAGAATAAAATAGGTAAAATCATTTCACTCTCATTTGGTGAAATTGTTTTTTAAATGTGTTTTCATGTGCTTATGCTGTGCATTTGAATTTAAAACTGTTTTCAAAACTGTTATTTCATTTGAAAAAAAATTTAGTTTTTAGGTTGAAAAAATGAAAAAAAAAAAAACAACTGTTTTTAGTGTTTCCGAAGAGGGTGCACAAAAACTGTATTTTAAGTAGTACGAAGAATTTTCTGTTTTATTAAAACTTTAACTGGTAATATTTCTTGCACTACTTGTATACCGTTACAAATCACCCACGTGCAATATTACGTACATTTCCGAATCTAAAGATTGAAATAAAATTAAAAAACCCACACAGTTCCAAATAAATAGATTAAAAATTTTGAAACTCTACATTGATATTCTCGGTGTGCCTTTTAACATTAATAATGTTTTAAAAGTTACATCAGTCCAAATTAATTTAAAAAGTCACTCATAAAGTGTGACAAGATACGTTTGAATTCAATTTTGTTTCTTCGGGGACATTCATTAATTACGTAAGGACAATTTTGACAAATTTTGACCTTCCCTTCCCCCTATGTAAGGGTATGTAAGACTCCCCCCCCCCCTCTTACGTAAGATTCTTTTTTTCTTCACAATAATAAAATAACATATATTACATCACTGGGATCGTTTTTAAATTGATTATCATTATTTTTTTTTTAACATTTTTCAGTAAAGAAATGTTTACTGTAAGGATTCTAGACCGAATGTTTTTCCGACAAATAATTTTTGTATATGATGCGATAATAATTAAAAATAAGACATGCAAAACACAGTGCGATTCTTTTATTATATTTTACACGTTTCATTCTTTGAAACACAAGTAAAAAACACCTCATCCTATAATACATACTTTTACCTTCCTGAAGCAAATGAAATATAATATTTGCCAAACCACTTGACCGCGGATTTCTAATATAAATTATCGGCTTAGAAAATATTACGTAAGAATGGATCTACCCCCCCCCCCCCTCTCCAAGCAAGGGTATGTAGAGAATTTTCCACCCCCTCCCCCTCAGGACCCTTACTTAATTAATGAATGGCCCGTTACACATATGAATGAGTGTATTATACAAAGTTTATGATACTGTTTAAAGTTTATTATACACAAAAACAATATTTAATTAATTTAAAATACACGCAGTAGTTGGAACTCCGACCATCGGGAGCGGATTCGGTATCCGACCTATAGATTTGCGCATGGTCGGGTCTGTAACACCTGCCTAATATATATATACAGTACACACACACACCAAAGATGGTAACGACGGTTTCAAATGTCATATTTTGATTCGATGACCGAAACAAAATTGTTGATGAAAGTTTCATTAATTTGGAAGAAAAAGTTACAAAACGTTCGCCGTAACATTGCACGTGGGTGATTTGTAACGATATAAGAGCAGTTCAAAAAATATTAACAGTTACATGGTTTAATAAAAAAGAAAATTCTTCGCACTTACCATGCAGTTTTTGTGCATTTCCTTCAGAAACCTCATTCGGCAACGAATATTGTTATAATTCATTAAATGAAGACATTTAGATAGCAACATCCACTTGGTATTCGCGACCAACGTTAGTTAAGCCGAACGTGGATGTATAGAAGATTCTCCCTAAACAAAATCACGTGACAGAATCGAACCAATGAAAATGTTTTTGAATCCTTCTTTTAAAGAATGTTTTTATTTTTCGCTCCTCAAAGGGAGTGTTTCCGAATTTCACGCCAATAAATTAAAAGTTTTAGTCTTGGTTTTTTCGTAAAGCGTCTTTTTTCGATAAAACTATCACTCAGAAAGAATGAATGCACCCGCAATAGATTTCACTCTTTTTAAGAGTTATTTTTTCGTTCTTTTGAATTAAGAGTGTACAGCTAATAAATAAATGACAACTGGAATGAAATTACGATTAATACATTAGTTAGTTTTTTATTTGCAAAAGGTTAAGGGTCACAAATGAGGGCTGGATGTGATAACATGACCGTTAAATTAAAATATTTAGTTGCAAAATGCAATTAACGATCGTTTATTTTAAAACTTGACTTACTCACTCACCTTAGCTTCATACTCGTGTCTTTCAATCATTTTATTTTATTCGTTTCTCTCGTTCTTCAGTTACAATATATAAAACTAGTACTAATTATTGCTTAAAAAGAAATGCATCTTAATACAAAAATCGAAATCTTTTTAAAAAGAGGCTGCTTTTACTACATTTAATGACACTCAAAATTTTCATGAATTCTATATTTATCAATTCACATTTTTCGCTACTACGATTACCCGAGTATAATATTTCTCTTCTGGTTACATGAATTGAAGAATAGTTAAGATCTTATCCGAGAAGCTACTAAAAAATGTTAACACATGTGTAACTAACATATGTTACTATCATTTTTTAAAAATTATAATCACATCTAAAATCAAAAA
This sequence comes from Uloborus diversus, assembly GCF_026930045.1. Classification (NCBI taxonomy): domain Eukaryota; kingdom Metazoa; phylum Arthropoda; class Arachnida; order Araneae; family Uloboridae; genus Uloborus; species Uloborus diversus. The sequence continues at coordinate 84,620,516 of NC_072734.1, read as the reverse complement.
CTCAACTTATGGCTAGAACCATGGACTAATTATAGCAGTCTATTATTATCTAAGACTAAAAAATATCGTTTAAAAACCATTAAACGATATTTTTTATATTTTCTTTCATAAATTTTGACCACTAACTTAAGACCCTTCTTCAATACTTTCAGTTTCATTACCCTGTTGTTTACCTTCCTCCCACAGCAGCGCGATTAACCTTAATCAAAATATTTTAGTAACCCGAAATTGGCAACACTAAACCAGTTATTTCACCGTTAACGATGAGCTCAACAAGCAGATGACTTATTTTAAAAACATTGAACTAATAAATGTTACCTAGGTAATATATTACGCTGATATTTTATTCTGGGGATATTATTCTTTACCGAAAACGGGGCGTTGCCGCTTTACGCCCGCTATTGTTAGATACACACAATCGATACATCAGAAAACTGCTGCAACTCTCTTTAACATTGAGCTGCTTCATCAGATTTTAGTTAGAATTTTTTCGTTCCCGCATCCTTTTTTTAGTTTTGCAAGGATGGTATCTTTTATGGCGGAAAGATGATGCATCCAAAACCAGTAATTAGTGGTATCGCGGATGCGGTTAGAAAGAAAAATTTTATGTTCCCAAAACCACTCATTAAAAATTATGGGGCAGTACATGAATATGAAAGAAACGTAGAACAAAGGGAAAGACAAAGAGGATGAATTTCAAAGACTGCGGTCCACACATAAAAAAAAAAAACCTTGTAGATTTATAGCTTGTTATTACGAGATGAAGTTTCGTTCTTGAAGCATGTTAATAAGAGGATGACTCCTTGAAAAAACTATGAAAAATATTCTTTAGAAGAAAAGTTTACTAGATTCAACTAAATAATTGTCTAAAAAGCTATAATGATTTTCTAAAAAGACTTCAATCTTTTCAAAGTATATTTTTTTGTACAACTTCTTTATAGAATTTGATTTTTCAAGTATAAAATATGAATTTTTAATACAATTACTATTACGTTTTATCAAAGTGACGTAAGGAACCAAATTTAAAATCTACTTTTTAAAAGATTTTTAAAATAATTTCAAAATTGTTGAAAAATGAAATTTGGAATAAAGTTTATTTTCAATACTTTCAGCAAACGATTTCAATATTGTTTAAGAAATAAATTTGGAATCTAGGTTAACACCCCCAGTAATTGGCAGGTCACCAGTAATTGGCACTTCCAACAAAAATGTCCTAAAATAAGATTCGTATCCAATCTTTTTAAAGTAGAAGGCTATATACCAACTGAATGTGCATTTACTTCAAAGATTCTAACTTCAATTCAGGTTACTAAATAGTAGCACTGCATAAGAAAGAGAAACAATTGGATCTTGTGTCAAATCAGCCATTTTTGTTGCAAAAGCTTCTTCTTTGGCTTAAGGGAATCATGCGCGTCAATCTCTTAAAATCTGACTTAAAATATATTTTAAACTTTGGTTGTCAAGAGTTTTGTTTAGTTGAAGGGTGTTACTTTGAGTTGGTAGAAATATATTTTTTGTCATTTTTTGGATTTTCGAAATAATGATGGATGCCATTTCGTGGTGTTTCATTTTTGCTAGCCTCCAGGAATTGGCACATGTGCCTATAAACACCAATATGTTACTGGTTTGATTTCTGATACTTTTGCAGCAACTATATTTTATGGGTTCTACTATTGATTTGAATCCTACAGAATATACTGTTAAAGTTTTAAGAGAAACAATAAAAAACAAAAATGTTTGGCCATCAGTCAGATATTGCAACGGTAGAGAATCGGTTCATTTTTTATGGTCTCTTAGAATCATCGGGACTATGTTCCTAAGGTTCCTTTTTCTGTGGAAACAGCTATAGGTAATTCGTAAAATCAAAAATGCATTCCGTCTAACAAAACAACAATAATCTCGATATTTTTTTCTATGCAACACTCCAAATTTAATTTATTTCTCTAAAATACTTTTTCAACGTCAAGATATGTGATTGAACATTAATTTATGTAAAATTACCTACTTTAAATTAACATTAATTACGTTTCTTATGATGATAAAATTTGTAACTAATCTAAAAGTAAAAAATAAAGTGGTTTTCCAGTTCCATTAACATGTGACAATTACTGGATCACAGGATGTCATACACTGGGGTATCGGGTGCTAATTACTGGTGATTTTGGTAACTTTTAATAAAAATATTTTTATAAAAATATCAATTCAGATATTTTTGATTTTAGTGCACTAAATAGATGCACAGATGTGCATTCCTTAATACAAAAATATTTCAAATGAATAATTTCTTTTCTAAGTAATAAAAACAGAGGTAAGTTTAAAGTCAAACTCTTAAAGTGCCAATTACTGGATTCGTTACCCTAGTTCATTTTAAATATTTTTAGAAAATAATTTCAATATTTTTTTTTTAAAGTTTGAAATCTAGTTTATTTTTAATATTTTAAAATTATGATTAGAATATTATTTGAAGTATGAATATAATAAAAACAATTGGAATTTAGCAACAGCGATTCCCTGCGAGCTCATGCAGTTTGCACGGCTTTCAGTTGTTGACAAGAACTGTTCGAGGTCAATAGGACTAGTTATAATGTGAGATTCGGTATGAGCATGAAACAGTAGGTCTGAAAGCGATTTACATTTGAAAGTAACATTCTCTAATTTACCACACCTTTAAGGGCATGATAAATTATTGTAGCGCCTAAAAGGAGTCAACCTAAAAGATGAAGAACAGAAGGAAAAGTACCTACAAATTTATTTAAACTGAAATTTGCTTTTAAAAATACACTTCAGAATTTTTGCTTACTTCTCAGATGACGTTAGTCACATCAAAGATATTTTTGGTCGCATGATGTTCACATTATATTTTTCACTAGTGGTACCCGCACGGCTTTGCCCGTAATAGAAAAATTAAAAGGTATTTTGGTTCGCCTGTATATTTAAATAATGTATGGTGAATTTTCTCGCCAATTGGCTTGTACCTATGTTACGGTTCCACGTTATGATAATTTCGTATCTCGCCAATTGGCTTGTGCCCATGTTACGGTTCCACGTTATGATAATTTCGTAATTTACTCGTTCATCTTGTGATAATTTTGTTTTTAAAATTGGAATAGAAAAAGAACCACATCGAATTTTTGAAAAATCGCTTCGAGGTGCACACCTCCATGCTACAAACTAACTTTGTGCCAAATTTCATGAAAATTGGCCGAACGGTCTAGGCGCTATGCTCGTCACAGAGATCCGGACAGAGAGACTTTCAGCTTTATTATTAGTAAAGAAAATCAGAAAAGTTAAGTGATCTTCTTTTGCCTCTTTTTAACCCTTCTGTCCCATTATTTCCCCGCAAATATCGCCGGTATTCCCCTCTAGTTATTATGATTTGGTTTCTATATGAACTTACAGTTTTAAAAGATACTTCATCCGCGCTCGGCTTTGCACGAGAAAGTATCCGGGATTAATGTATGTCACTGGCGTAATTCGTAATTCAAATAAACTAAGGTAGAGTAGGGTAAGACGTCGCATTGAACAAGCTGTCGTACTTGCTGGTGACTTGGTACGAATGCACATGGGCCATTCCAGGAAAAAGTCAACCGCTTGTTCCGCGCGTGGCGCTTCATATATTTTATTAAAAAGTAATAATTTTAAATGGTAATGACGAAGTTTCTTGCTTAAGATATCACACATAAGTTTGTAATTTGTTGAGCAGAAATTTTTTTTCATTAATCTAATTAAGTATTATTTTTAATGACATATATGAAACGTCACGTGCGGGACAAAACGACCGTTTTCCGTGGAATGGCCCGCATGCACATTGTGAGTACACCAATGGTTTTGTTGATTAATAACTATGTTAAGTGTTATTTTTAAAGGATTTTGTTATCCCGAGTGCTCTGGTAAGTTCCCAAAATCATTTCCCCATATTATTTACTTTAGTCATGTTGGCCGTTGTTTTGGGAGTATAGAAAAAGCTCGGTTAGTCTGAATAAGTTTCCTCTGCTGGGTGGCCTAGATGCATGCCCGGATCTATAAATTAGGGGCCCCCATTCAACAAAGTCTGTAGGGTCCCTCCCCAGAGACCAACAGTGTATATTTGCAATGTTAATAAGTCTTAATGCTAGTTTTTGAAAATTATTTTTTCCAATTTCTTGGGCCGTTTGGCTCCTTAAGGACGTGGGTCTCCCCCACTGCGACTGTGGGGTTTGCGGGTACGCATATCAGGGCCTGGCTATGTGGACAGGCATCTTGTTCAATGCTTTGTGGGAAGACGACAAATAATTTTTTGGGGTAAGAAGCCCGCAGTTTTCAGACGTTCAAGAGATGAAAATGATCCTAATACAAACAAAGTCCTGGAGATAAATAGAATTAGATAGAATACACTGTATGTATTAATTTTTCCAAGAACTGTTCGAAACTTGAAAACAAATTGCAGTCTGTGAAAGGGCAGAGACATTACTTAAATGGAATTTTCAAAATAATTTAAAATCAATGTTTTTGGATGTGCATGTAGTATTTTCACTAATGAACTACATTTTAATAAATTGGAATTGATTTAATAACACAGTGTATTAATTTTCCGTACGGCCTCTTACCCCAAGGCATCTGTCATCTTCCCCCCAGATTGGGGTAAGGTGCCAATATGCAAACGTTTACAAGTTATTCATTCTTTTAGGTAAAAAATAGTCCACAAGGCGAACTATATTTGTTTTACTAATCACAAAAGTACGTATATTGTTGATAAAAAGTAAAATCAATGTGGTGTTTTATATGAAATAACGTTAAAGACTACGGCTTCTTCTCCAATTTACCCTATAGGAGAATCTGCAATCTCAGGCTAATGACAGCTAAAAGAGGTGAAAACCACGACTTACCCACTTATGTTGTTATTGTCGTGTGCTAGCTAGGCTGGCAATTTGGGGTGCGCTGCTTCACTTTTCCAACTGTACCGTTGTGAAGTCCACCTTCTACAATACACCAGTACACACATGCCATAAGGACCCGTTTATAGGGTAGGCAACCATTCACATCACAGCACATTCACACAAAGAAAGGACAGGAGAGAGGAAGTACGTCCATGCCCGAGCCGGGATTCGAACCCGAACCTTCCTGTCGCAGTCAGACTTCTCTGACCACTAGACAAGGCAGGCGGCACCCACTTATGTACATGTAGGATATGACCTGTCAAATAAAACATCTGCTTCGTTCGCGTGAAATGTTTAACCTCTTTTGCTCATTTTTTCAATCACCGCAAGGCGGTGTATTCAAACCCTAGAACTGGATAAAGATCTTTAAAAAACATATCATGTAAAAACGTTTGACTACTTCACTTCATTTCATATAGGTCACGAGAAAAAATTTTGGTGTTAAAAATTGTTGCATTTCAGTTTAAAAATTCTAAGATGTTACTAAATGCTCTTGAAAAGATCTTAATGAAAACATTTTCTCTTTAATTCACTCAACATTAGATTTAAAACTAAATTTTCTTTTAACTTTATGCATATGGATTTGATCATGAATAACATAACTTAAAATAATTTTATGTTTGAGTTAGTTCTCTGCAATTTTTTACTAATAGTATATACGTATTACATTAAATAATTGTGTTACATCATACGTATTCTTCTTTTTTTTAGAATTACATTATATCGCTTAAATTTGATATATTGCTATACAATTAATTTTTCTTCCAAAAAATTACTTGCAATTAAAATCTAGAATTCAACAGTGGAAATACATAGAAAGATTTCATTACAAATGATATCTTTTTAACTAACTTTCTAAAAAAAAAGGATGCATAAAAATAAAATGTACATTGTTAGCATCTTACCACAGATTTTTTTCTTTTATCGACATATGTTATTGTTCCGTAAAGTAAAAAATATTTTATTTATGTTCACCAAAATTATTTTTTAAGAGAACTGTAAAACGAAATGCTTAAATGCTAGAAAAAAAGAAAGAAAGAAAGACAGGCGTGGATGAAAAACACCGCTGCCTAACAAATTAAAAGATTTCAACTAAAAAACGAATGGCTTAGTATCATTTATCTTGTTAAAAAACTCGACACAGCAATTTATCTTGGTTAAAGAATATGTAATAAATTATATCGATTTCCAAAACTACATTATTTTTGGAATCTCATTCGTCATATTTCTTTCAAATTAATTAAATTGCAAAATTTTTCTTTAAAGGAACTTCTACTTCTACTACGTTACTTCGCAAAATGATGCATGGACTCCAAGGAAACGTGTCACGTGCATAAAAAAAACTATCGGGAGAGAATCCATGGCTTGAGTTTGCGTGATATGCGCGTGAAATACCGATCACTGATGTCACGCAACGTTTGTCCCCTCCCCCCCCCTTCCATCGCCAGAGCTTCCGTAGCCATCTTTCAGTAAGAGAAGCGAAAATATGGTGGTACTTTTCTTTAATGCAACTTTTATGTTTCTATTTGCAGATGGGTTTATTTCTTGGAATGATGTATTTGGGAAAAGATTTTCTCAATAACGTTTCAGAAGTAAATGTTGCCAAGTTTTGCAGTTGCCAAGAGTTCTGGATTAGTTAATGCCGGTTTTTTATTCAACTCTTCCGTAAAACTAACTAGAAAAATCATAGACTAGAAAAATCATAGGTAAATGTAAGTGTTTAAACAGGATTTTTTTTTTTTTTTTTTTTGAAAACAAACAAACAAAAAAAAAAGTAGCGAACTAAAAATTTGAGTTTAATAGAAATTTTCATTCGAAAACGTTTTATTTGCTTTGAACAAAAAGATACATTAGCAATTGAAAAGTTGTACTAAAGAATATATCTATAAACTATTTTAAGAGTTGAAAAGTTAAATAAAAATTATGTTAAAAAAATTAGTAACACTGTCCTTCTAAATAAATACAAAATTTTCCTATACCATATAGAAATTATCTCTTTATAAGTAAGGTTACAAATGTTTTTTGAACTACCAACCTGTTCAGTGAAAGATGAGTTCACATTGCAAGTGTAGGAAAAGATAACTGAATCAAGTAAGAGAAAATATAGGCTTAAAGCCTTTTACATCCAAAACAAAGAGGAATGTTGAATTTGTGAAAATCGTACATTTCCGATTTTTGACAGATTTGCAAGACACATCTTGTTTTGTATCCATTTTGACCATTTTTAGAAACTGTCTGTTCTCCGTCTGGCTGTCTGTATGTATGTGAATATTTTTTTAAAAACCGTCACTCCAAATTAAACCGTTTTGCATGGAATCTACCGTAGTGTTTACACATATTTTGTGCATTTTGGAAAAACAATTTTGTATTATGACTTTTTGCAGTTTGTAAAAGAAATATCTGCGTATTAATTTTAAAGTATTATTTTTCTGTACGATATTACCTAATACAAGTAACACCCATGTGACTACTCCGCTGTGGAAAAATCAAGTGCAGTATCTGCAAACACTTTATAATTTTTTTTTTCGCATTTTTGCCATTTATTGTGCGGTAGCTTTACTGCGCAAACTTGCTTATTTGATTTCCGCTGGAAGAAAAGTACGGAAAAACAACCGTCAAATTTCATTATTATTAGATGGGAATCCGTTAGAATTTCTTTAAATATTTCAAAAACTCATTTCTGCAGATACTGCGTTTTACCTTCTCACGGCAGTACTAGCTTGCATATCATTTTGATATTCAGAAGCATAATGCAGGACTTCCTTTTAATACCATTCTCGAGAGATAGGTCTATTGTACGAGTAAGGTTTCGGTATCACCTCGTCTTTTCTTACCAGATTTTTGCATTGATACTAACATCCATTTTCTTGGACTGTGTTTTTGGATTATTTGTTGTTGCTGTCAAGATAACATCCTACATCGGTGGAAGAAGTGTTATTTCTAGAAGTTAAGCCTGTAGCTGTCCAATTTAGAAGGTGGTTAAGCCGGTAATCATTTCCAATTAGAAGTTGACCACTGCATATTAAAAGTTGGACTTCTAGATTGGACAGTTACTGGCTTAACCATCAAGATAGCGCCACCAATCATATCCACTTCCACAGTTTAGACATGAACTGGTGGGAAGGTAACTTTTCTGTAGTTTCTAGTAACTTCTGAAACTGTTCAATGACTGGCACACAGGACGTTCGGGCAAATGGAGTATAACAATTTATCGCACGTACAACCGCCATCACTTAATAGATCATCGTGAGCTTGAGTATAAAACACGGTATCTTCAGATCTCAAATCCAATGGATCTGTGAAGGATCCCGAACCATGGATCCTCTACAGTGGTTTTCTTAAGATTTGAAGGTTTTGCATTAAAAGTTTTAAGATTGTTGTCTTCGAGAAAAAGATGTAGTTCAGATTAGTTCCTTGATCGAGTGACTATGATTAATGTTCAAAATAGTTGATGGAATCACTTGTACAATACTAGTTATTATAGTTTTACAACGTACTTAGTATTTTAAAAAAACTGAGGCAATATGCTACGTTTAGAGCAGTTCTTTCATTTTTATGGAGTCTAAGGACTCCGATAATGAACAAATAAATAGTTAGCTCAAGGCTCTGCTACTCTGAGCTTTGACGTCGACTAGTTGATCGAGCATTTGGAATATTGAATTATATTATGTATTCGCAAAATTTTATGCCGCAGAAATAATTTGCGGTCATTAAAACGAGCATTTCTTATACCACGAAGAACCGAAGAACCTTTTGTAAGAAATTGTTTTGGCGTGACCAATTTCTCCTGATTGAAACTGTCACGCATAGTCGAAAATACCTGCATCTTTTTGAACATGTAATAAAGATTCTTTCCTAAAACGAACCATGACATTACTCTGAAACTTGCAAAGAAATGCCCAAGATTTTTGGAAAATAAACTTTCCTAAAAAAACATTAATCATATTACAGTTTTGCCTGTTTAAATGATTTCACACTACAAGACTTTGAGGGTCAAACGTTTTTAACAATCATTATTATGCTCATGCAGAAGAAACCTATTTTGAATTTTACACCTCAAATCATGTGATAGAATTTTAAATGTGCCCGAAGCTAAATAAATGAGAAAATTATGATGCACAAATTGCAAAACATGTTACATACATGTGTCACGTTTATCAGGAACCCATCTATTTTCAACGAGTAAAATCTTTGAATTTTGTGTAGTAGCAATTATAATGGAGCTTTATTGTGGTAACGGAGGTTGTTAATGTGAAGTACTTAATTTTGTGCTTTATTGTGTCAGACATTTGGCTATATTTCTAGCTTTTAATTTACTGTGTCGGATGATACAGCTAAAAGAATGACAAACAAATGATTTAAGAACTAATAATTCAATTAATAAAGCAAAATATTAAATAACTACTAATTCTATTAAGTAAACAGTTAGGCACATGTCTGCATTGAAAGTTACCAACATGGGTTTAGAAACGGTGAATACAATTGAAAATTGCCGCAGAAGAGACATCATTGGAGAAAAGAAAAAAAAAAAACGTTTACTGTATCTCGACTGTGCACAAAGCTGCAGATTATTCAACAAAAGTCAATCGCTTTACATTGCTGCAGTATAAAAAAAAAACTTATACTTACTCAGGCATAATTGGCAACAATGGAAGTGTGAAACAAAGTTCATGAAGAACCACGTCGGATTTTTCCTGCCTAAGTTTTTACTGACTAAGTTGGCAGTAATATTGATGCAGATTGTAGATGTTAAACTTTAAGCATGAGCATTTCAAATTCAGTTTCTTAACTTTCAATACTCACAAGTATAATAACGTTAAAATATCTCTTTTTATGTAATTGCAATCAAAGTTTATAATGCTCATGCTTTTCTGGAGGTTAAGATATCTTGGCCCTCGTTCTGTTTCAGAAAAACTACTTCTTTTGACACCACTGAATCTATTTATTTTACTGAAGTTAGTCGAGTTTTAGACAGCAAATTGTAATGAATTAAATTTATATCCACATTATGTGAGTTACGCAAAACGAATGATTTCATAAGTCACAAATTGTGTAGAATTGCGCCTCCACAACCCGCTATGTGCAATAAAACCCATATACTATATTTGTATTGATTTGAGAGCGACTTTACATTACGTATTAATACCGTAAACCGTCTATGTGTCTATCGATACCGAGACCAATTAATCCAAAGCTACGAAATGTTTACGAATGAAACAGCGACACTCGAAACAAAGTACAAAAAAACAAATAAGTGACATAATGTAAATATTATGAAAGTAATAAGTAATGCTTTGGTCACATCTTATATAATTGAAAACTGAGCGTGTGTATTTATGTATGTATGTCCGAGTTACTTCTCCCGAACGACAGTGAACTGGCCATGGAACCAGGTGTCGATAAATTCATAATTTTCCCCTCTATATGTTTGCCTCTTTAACATAATACTCCGATAATAATTAGCAAAGATAACAATTCGGAACTCCAGCGCTCGAATACGCTACCTTGCGGTGATTTATAAAACTGCCGATGAAACTAAAACATTGCCACGTTGCGTTCCACGTATGTCTGCTGACGTAAACACAGGCAGTTTGTTCTGAGTATTTATTAACGCAATCGATGTGTCTTAGTTGGCTTTCAGCTACGGAAATTAATTCGTCCCTTAGTAGTATTCTCGAGCTTCTCAAAATAATGTTAGTTTTCATTATTTCCTTCTAAAATATGAGTTGTTGAGAAATGGTGAAAGTGAAAATTCTGGATTAACAAACTTGGATAACGTTATACAAGGTAAAAAATTTTATTGTTTTGTATGAATTTGTAAGAATATGGATTTTTTTTAAATCTTAAATCAATTAAACTAACCATATTTTACAGCAGCATTTAGTTGGAATGGACAGTATGCAAAATATTTTCTTGAATATATGTATTATCGTAGAACAAAATGAAAAATGTTTAACCGAGAAAGAATTTACTTTATTCCTTTTATTCTCAGCTCATGAAAGGTTTCGCCAAATATGTTTAGGGTTACAGTTTTAGTATTGTGCGAGCAAAGTAGCCTTGGCGAGATTCTGCATGTTGCGGTTAAACCATTTTTAATTTTTATCATGAGTGGAATAAAATGGTAAAGATTACAGAATTCGATAAGTAAAAAGAAATTATGGTAGATCAAACTGAAAAGAAAACTACCACCATATATCCGTGAGAATTTTGTTGATGATTTGCATAGCATGACATAATTAAATCATAACTCAGGAATTAGAAACATCGAAACAGAAAAATTTTAAACTAACCGATTCGGGAATTTGAGAGAAATAACTCAGCTACAAATGCAAAAACTAGCCAAGCAAGACAAAGAAGTATAATCTTCTTTCGATAATAATTTGTAATGTCATATTTAAAGAACAAAGCGAAAAAATCATACGTACGAACAAAAATCTTAACACTTTTAGCATTTTCTTCGTTACCATGTGCGTTTGTTTTAGTTTTTAATTTCGCCATTAGACTGTGACTTCAGTGCCCCCTATAGTTCGTTGGAGTTGCGAATTAAAAACTATTAATTAGGACACTTAAATTTCGACATAAAATCTCTAATTTTCGAAGGCTTTCCTCCATTCAATTTATTATTCAGTGCTTCATCTCAACTTTCTGTAACAATGCTTTTATTCGCAACTTCAACGAACTATAGGGAGCACTGTAGCCACTTTCTAATGGCGGACGAAAAAGGTAAAACAAACGCACGTGGTAACGAAGAAAATGCTAATAAATCTAGTAAATTTTGTTCGTATAAATGATTTTTCGCTTTATTCTTTTTTTAATTGATTTTCAAAGTCTTGTTGATACTCTGGCCCACGTAGAAAGAAATGAGAATTCAAGAAGCATTACTAAACGTCTGAAATTAATGCAAACTACGTAGTTCGTAGTTCTAAGCAGCCATTTCCACGATATTGAATTCGATATTTATCAATTTTTGATGGAACTACATTTTCATTGTGGCCATAAGACTGGCAAGAATTACAATTAATGCTAGATAATTTAATTGTATGACATTACGAATTATTATCAAAAGAAGAAGATGATAATTCTTTGCCTTGCTTGGCTAGCGCTATTTGTTTTGCATTTGTAGCTGAGTTATTTTTCTCAAATTGCCGAATCGGTTAATCAAAAGTTTTTCTGTTTCGTATATTTCTAATTTCTGAATTATGATTTTATTCTGTCATGCTATGCAAATCATGAACAAAATTCTCACGGATATATGGTGGAAGTTCTCTTTTTAATTGATCTACCATTATTTCTTTTTACTTATCGAATTCTGTAATCTTTCTAATATTTTATTCCACTCATGATAAAAAATAAAAATGGTTTAACTAAAATGCGGAATCTCGCCAAGGTTACTTTGCTCGCACAATACTAAAACTATAACCCTAAACAAATTTGGCGAAATCTTTTAGTTGAGAATAAAAGCAATAAAATAAATTCTTTCTCGGTTGAATATTTTTCATTTTGTTCTACGATAATATATTCAAGAAAATATTTTGCATATTGTCCGTTCCAACTAAATGCTGCTGTAAATATGTTTAGTTAAATAAATTTAAGATTAAAAAAGAAAAAACATATTCTTACAAATTCACACAAAACAAAAAAAAAATTTTACCTGGTATAACGTTATCCAAGTTTGTTAATCCAGAGTTTTCTTGCGAACGCTTTCACCATTTCACAATCAACTCACGTTTTAAAAGGAAATAAGGAAAACTAACATTATTTTGAGAAGCTCGAGAATACTACTAAGGGACAAAACAATTTCTGTAGTTGAAAGCAATCAAAGACACATCGATTGCGTTATACATACTCAGAACAAACTGCCTGTGTTTACGTCAGCAGACATACGTGGAACGCAACGTGGCAATGTTTTAGTTTCATCGGCAGTTTTATAAATCACCGCAAGGTAGCGTATTCGAGCGCTGAAGTTGCGAATTGAAATTTGTAGCGTGAAGAAAACCATTGAGACGAAATATCTGTTGCCATTTTTTTTTCTCGAATATGAAGGAGTAAAATTTGGCTTTTGTTTTGAAGCTTTTCCTGTAATCGGGGAATTTGAAATGGTTATCTTTCTGGTCATTTTTCCGCAATATGCCGCAAAATTTTAGTGTTTTTTTTTTTTTTTTTTTTTGTTCAAGTGTGAGTGTTGAATACGCGTCACTTGACATAACTTTTATTTTCGAGGCAGAACGCGCAAAGTTGGGTGATGCATCTAGTTAATTATTAATAGGTAAAGTTGGAACCAAAATTTCAGATTTTGAAAATATTTTTGGAAGAATAACTATGATAATGATAGAAGAAAATTGTACAAATTTACGCACCAGTGGCTTGAACAGCTCACTTTTTTTTTGAAAATAAAATACAAATAAAATAATTCATCCAGGATGATGACCTCTTCCTTCTGAAGATCATTCTACGATTGATTAAAGTGGAAAACCAACATAAATAAAGCTCACATTATCTTTAAATACAGCATATGGTGGTGAGCGAACGACTTTCTGGTGGTAAATTTTTTGCACTGATGAAGAGGTTACATTGTAGACTTGAAATAACTATATGATGTATTTCCGGAGATTTTGGACTTCATTTACGTTGGTTTTCCACTTTAATCATACTGTAGCACAAAGCTTATCTGATAATTTTTCTACTTCATTCAATAATTATCTGTACCTAAAATTAATAGCATTTACATATATTTTATTTGATCGTAGAGTTTCTTTAAGTTTTACATCTATAACTCCTCAAAATTTCTGTGTATTTGATAAACTTTGTCCTCATTGTTTTCTTAATCCAATTTATAAGTATCGTTCAAAGTATAATTTGCTTCGTTTTTTTTTCTTATCTTCTTGCCTAGTAATATGAAATGTTTAAAACTGCGTCTGGTATCCGCTGCAATTCCCTGAAGCTTGAGAAGAAGCGAAACATATCTTTACTCCGCGTAAACGCATCGAACGAAAGGTCACGTGCTGCTCTTACATAAATCTTTGATTCTTATATATCGTGCAAAACCGTTCAAAGATAGAAGAGGGACGAATAGTGGTTTTTCTTAATCACCTTTCTTGTGATTTTTACCCACAGTTCCGCGCAAAAAATGCTATTCTTCAAGATTTCTCTTTCTTTTTTTTTTTTGGAGGGGGGGCGGGTAAGAAAAATGTTTTTCCTATGAGTTAAGCTGTTATGAATTTTCCTTTCTTGCATTACTCAATTCTTTAATTTTTTAATTGGTATAAAGTCAGTATAACATACCTCCAGATTTAAAATTAATATTAAGTTATGTGAACAACTCGGCAAACTAAAACATTATCCCTTTGCAAATTTTTAATAAAATGACTATTCCCACAGCTCAAATAGTTGTTCTTTGTAATAGTGATGTAGTTTTTTACTTGAAGTGCTGAATGTTTTCCTCTTCCTCATCATATAAGGTGATTGTCATTATTGAACCCGTAATTGCATCTGTAACGCTTGATTTGGATTTTTTTAAAGCAGAATATCTTAATTGCGCACATTTTGCCTTTAAATTTACATTACATATTTAGCCTTCCTTTCCGTTAAACAAAAATAAAAAAGACTAAACAGCAAGAACCAGTGTGAAGAGAAGTTAAAGAATAATACTAATCCTTTTCTTCATTAAAAAAATTGCAATAAATGGAAATAGAAAAAGGAAAAACGATAAATGAAAAAAAATAATTCAAAAAAGTCTTATGAGATAGGCGGGACATTCCCTCGAATTGCTTGTATTCTCTCCTAATAACTTTTCATGGAATTATCGAATAAAAAAAAAGATTGAATTAATAAATAAAGACTCTTTGACAGGATACCTAACGCATTTGACAAAAAATAAAATGCAAATGAAAGGTATGAATTTTACAACAAAAAGATCCGACACAGTATTTCAACTATAACAAATTTACGAACATTTGCCATGCGCATCGAAATACCGTATAGAAAGTCAGCACATCCATCATAACACTTAATCAGGAAAATCATAAAATGTATTCAAAGTCAAAGTTAATACCATATACCGATGATTAAAATGGATCTAGCAAATGATATTTTAACATTTTCCAAGTTAACTAGTTATCAACAAAAGTTCTACTAAATTGTACAGACGAAGCCAAATTCATCCAGAATATTCCGAAACGTAAATCTTAAATTCGATCCTGTATAACGATTTATTGCATAGAAGGGCCCTTTGTCATTAGCAAATTTATTCAATGTCGAAATAACTCTTAATATAATTGTTTTGTATTTGGTTTTCCTGAAATTACAAAATAAAAGTTTATCAACTAGAACCAGATCGCGTTTTATTCTAATACATGTATACTTAAAAACAATAAAAAAAAATTAAAAGCTACTCGCCACAGGAAATCCAATTCGAATACAGCGTACTCGGTAACAAACTTTTCTGACTTGTTGCCAAAGAAAAGCACAAAAAATCAATGAGCGTTTGCTATAGGAAATGGCAGGTTATTTGGTGCAACAAACGACATAAAATCCACTGAATCCCTTTATTGACAAGCAAAACGTCTTACTAAAAGTCATTGTAAAAGAACATTTTCAAGAAAAAAAATCAAAATTAATTTGAATTCTGAAATTTTGAATTCAAATTATGTTTTTCGCAATCACGAGTTGCGACAGGCCCCCACTCATTGGGGGCTATTGTTTCTAGAAACAGCTCCTGTCCCCCAAGCCTACTCCTCCTCTTGGGCGGTTACGTGTGTATAGTTGTATGTGTGTGTGTGTGCAGGCATGTGTGTATGTGTAGGCTCACGTGTGTGCATGTGTAGGCTTGTGTGTGTGCGTAGACCTGTGTATATGCACGTAGGCGTGTGTGTATGTGTGTAAAGGCTTATGTGAATGAGCGTGTGTGTGGGGTAGGACAGGGACGCCCCCGACCTGGAGAAACGGATTCCAGGAGGCAGTGCTTGGAACCGCGCCTACAGAGGCCGGTGGGCGGTGGTGCTGGTGTCCCTGGTCCAAGCTGAAAAAGGAACCACAATATCAAGGACGGTCAAATAAAAGCAATAAGCAATCGTGATTGCTCAAAAAAAAAAAAAGAGAAAACATATGTAATAAAGCAAATACTAGAATTTGAACGTAAAATATTTTCCATACCCAAGTTTAATAGCTAGAAAACGAATTATTTTCTAATTCACTCATTAATTACACTTCACGGAACATTCGCTCACTATTTTCAGAGATTTATTTCTCTACAAAATAATATTAGTCCATTCGTATTATACAAAAAAAAAAAAAAAAGCTAAAATCGGAAAGCACGATGTAGTTCTGATTTTTACTTTCTTCTATATCTAATATATAGAAGAAAGTATTATATTCGTGCAAATTTTCGAATTTCGAATTTTGACGGATTCGAACGTTTTGAGGTGTACTGAGTCCATTTCGACTATTTTTGGAAAATGTCTATCTGTCTGTGTGTATGTGTGTGCGTGTGTGTGTATGTGTGTCACGTCTGTGTGTGATCAGTTTTTTTGTGGCCGCTCTACAGCAAAAACTACCGCATGAAATCGAACGAAATTTGGTACACATATGTGCCGCTATGTGAACTTGTGCCCATTGGTTTTTGGCGCGAATTCCTCCAAGGGGGGTGGAGCAATGGGACGTTTTTTGAGTTGCGCGTGTTTGCTATTCCTCAGGAAGTAACTGGCGGAATCAAACAAAATTTGGTCCATATGTTGCCATTAACAGGAACAGGTGCTGTTTTAATTTTGGTGTCAATAACTCAAACGGGGGTTGAACTATAGAACATTTTTTTGTCGTCAATTGTGACTGCTGTATTTCAAGAAATAATGAACGGAATGAAAGAAAAATTTATCGGCAAGTAGCCCTTAATGGGTATAAGAGCTGATTTTATTTTGGTGTCAACAGCTAAAAGGGGGGTAGCGCAATCACCCGTTCTTTTTTTCCATTGTGAGTGCCCTATCTCAAGAAGTAATGCTACGTTCTGGTTGAAATTTGGAATATATGTGAATCCATATGTAAACAGGCTTCGGTTCAATTTTGATGCCAATCGCTCCAAGAGGTGTTGATTTTTTTTTTTTTTTTTTGGAATAAAAATAGCTTTATTAATGCAACAATAAGAAATACAATAAATAATAGATTGTCGTCTGCGTATTTCTCGTGATTTTAATTGTATGGAAATGATCGGAAATATTATCTCAATGATTTAAAATTTTTAACTGTTGCCATCTTATGTTTGTTAACAAATAAAATATTTGTAATCAATTCAAGCAAGGCTTTTAAAATAACTTTCAATTTTCGCTCTTTGCTTTGCTTTTGCAATAATTCAGGCATTGGGATGGTCGTCAAGTTTTTGCATGTGTAATTGTTTTTGTTGGGAATATTGCTTCTTCATCAAGCATGGGGAGGGATCAGGAAAAAAAATATATACATATAGAAGAAAGTTTCGTGATGGCCACAACATACTAGTTTAACATGTTGTTTGGGTCAGTTAGGGTAGTGTAAATCTATGTTTGCAGTTTTCAAAAACCTGTGCTCGATGTGTAATTCGCGAAAAACTGCAAAATGCTTTTTAGCTTTTCCTTAATAACTCCCGAACTATACAATTTTTTATTCTAAATGTGTGTACTCGTTTTAAAGCACATTACATTTTGTACAATTTAAGCTCAAGTGGTGTTTTGTACGACAAATAGTTTGGGAGATATCGTACTTCAAACACTTCCCATTTTTGGAGAAAATTAGAAAAATATGCTTTGATCACATTCCACGCCAAATATGGACATGAACTCCCCCTCTAATTGCAGAAAACTGCTCATTCTGTAACAGAAAATTTGAATGACTTTAATTTCAGCCAAAAACAAAGTCTGTAGCTGCAATAGTTTTTTCACAATCACACACCAGACAAATAATCGAAAAATTCGATTTTTGAAGAAATGAGACAAAACAATTTTCTAGACAATATGGAAAATCCTATTCCAAAAAAAGGGGAAGAGAATGATATAACAAGACACTAATGTGCGCTTTTATAAGTCATGTGTGCTGGCAAAACAGGGCGATTAAAAAAAAAAAATAAATAGACCAATAGTTGACAGCCCTATGCAAGTAACGCAAACATTGCTTCCCCTATGTATCTATGCGTTTATCGTTGATAAATTTTCGACCGTATTTCATTTCTCGACTGGAAAGTTTCCTACCGAATTTTATTTTCAATAATAGTTTTGATATCAGAGGAGTTTGTAATAAGATCAAATTATCCGAAGACGGACAAGCAGAGAAACAAAGAAAAAAAGAAAATGAAAGTTCATTCATTCTTTTTGCAAAAGCAAATGAAACTGTCCAGGTTCATCATATCAAACGTAAAGCTTCAGCGTTGAACCTAGAATGAAAAATGTACCTTCTGTAAACATAAAGCGCAATATTTACGAATATTTAAACTTAATGAAAATTCTTGCAAGCAGAAAGTATGGAAAACAGGAATGCACCTGGAGATATTAACCAAAATGTTTCCATCTCGATTTGTACGCAAAAAATGTTTGCCTTTATTTACAAGAGATGAATTCAATGGAACTTTGAATTCATTCAAGAAAACGGAATGAATTCAAAGGGTTTTTGTGTACACTGGAAGAAACTTCACGGTTTTGCGAATCAATAAATTTTCGCCTAGTGCCTAGTTTGTGAGCATACTTGTGTAATGAATGAACTGGTTCTAATGAAACTAAAGGAGAGCCTGAAAGTACTAATCCATAGTGTTGTAAGTTATTAAAAGGGAACCGGGACGTTCTCGGTAACGAAAAGAGTCAAATTTTTCGTTGTAAACAGGAGGTGTTTATTTGTTTTTAAAATCAAGTGTGACTTAAAAATTATTGTATATAGAAAGAATGTAATCTTCTTATCATAAACCAGTAAAAATATTTTTTTTCCTTAAAGAATATAATTTTGAATAGTAAATAGAAAATATATAGTTGCACGATAGCTTGAAAATTTATGACTGCAGATAGGTACGCTTAGAAAATACAAATCTGAATTAAATCACTCTAAACTTCAATACTATACTGGCAAAAGGTCAAAATTACATTGAACCTATTATTTTTTAGTTATCTTCAAATAAAAAAACCACAAAAAATGTTAAAATGAAGTATTTCATAAAATCCCGAAAAAGTACGATATTTTTCACTAAAATTAGCCTCCTAAAAATACAATAGTACCTAAACAAAAGTAAAAATAAGTTTAACACATGCAAAATGCTTGTATATGTTATAATACAAAGTTTCATAATCATACATTGATATGAATTTTATCTAAGCGTACCTAAAGTTCAAAAAAATGTATTTTCTGAAAAACGGGAAAACGTGTTGACCTTGACAATGTTGGTAAGCATGCGATACGCTTCCCAAACTGCTTACGCAGAGGCATTTTCTAAGTTAACGTTATGTAAATAGAAAAAAAGAGTAAAAAGTAACTGAATCATGAAATATTTGATGAAAGATAGCAGTGGTTTGTCAACATTCAATCCAGATACCGTCCCTTTAAAAGGGGCGTGGCTTTTTTGTTTAAATTTTAAATAGTAAATTAATTAGCTTTCGGAATTTGATACATACACAATATATACATTTTTGGAATCAGGCAAGTGTCCCTTACTTTATGCAGCTAAAATTGAAAAATCGATTTTTCGAACGTATAAAACGTCCCGGTTCCATTAAACAATTCGGCTGTGTGCTTCTTTGGTGATTTCAATGAGTTATGTTCATGTTAAACTTTACTGGATAACTTGAATGACTCTGAGCGTTTTTACTGTCTTCGGATACATCAGAACGACTGCGCGCTAGCGCAATATGATTACATTTGACTGCTCGACTTCAGAGTGCTCCTGAGGAAACGCTTTTCCAAAAAGTGTAATAAACGACACCTCAATGACGAGCTGCTCCCTACGTTTAGACTTGAGGGTATTGAAGAAAAAAAAACAGCTAGAGAAACTGAATGAAACATTATCTGAACCGCCATCGAAAAGAGTACCTCTTAACAGATCGTGATCGATGATGAAGAGGATGTGGATCTACTTTTTATTTATTTATTTATTTATTTATTTGCAGTTTTTGTCTCAAACATTCAAAACATTTCCTTCCAGAAAAGTGCCTAAGTCCAGTTAAGTTGTATTCAGCTTTATAATTTTTTTTCACCCGAGGAAAGATGGAAAAACTCTTAGATTCGTACTTTTGCTTCACGCAACTAGTAGATGCGATACCCCATCTCCCCATGTCTGGCTAAGAAAAACAAAACTGTGCTGGTTTTTTTTTAACGAGCTGGTATAAGATTGACCAGGTCACCATAACTTTCCTTCCTGAAGTGAGTTCCGAAGCTTTAGCCGAAGAGATGGAGCTGGTTGCTCTGTATGAAAATGAGTCATCCGCCGATATCCTGCGACAGTATTCAATTCCACCTTTTCCTCAAAGCAGCATGTAATGCAGCTCTGAACCATCTTTGTTAGTCTTCAATTAAACGATTCAGCCTCAGCCGTTCTTTTTAGATTTCTCCCATTTTAGTGCAAGAAGGAATATATGGCAGTATGCTGTTGTTGCAGAACTGATCTTAGCTGCTCAGCTTTGTGCAATCTGCCTTTCGAAAGGACTGTCCACAATACCTTTGTTATTCTGAGCGACAAAAATGAAAAAAAGAAAAAAATGAAAAGAAACCGGTCTATCACTACCTTGTTTTTTTTCAGTTCGGAAGGTCGATCATACTCATCAAACACACCATAAAAACCAAGACACTAATTTTAGTTAACTTTTAAGATACGTTTGAATGAGAAAACTAACGTGTAAGTACAGTTTCACCCTTTTGAAACCATTCTAATTTTTTTTTCTTTTGTCGACATATCTCTTATTTTGTTGTTCTAATGGGAATTGTTTTGTACTGAAAGTCTTTTGTTCAAAAATATTATATATTCAAAATCAAACTTGGTAGACTTTCCAGTCGAAAAACAAAATAGGCCAAAAATTCATCAATGTGAAAGGCATAGGTAAGTAGAGGAAGGATTGTTCGCGTTACCTGTAGGGCTGTCAATTATTGGCCTATTTAATGTTTTTATATCCGCCTTTTTTTTTCAGAACATATGACTTATATAAGCACGCATAAAATACTTATATCATTCTTTGCCCTTTTTTTAGAATAGGATCGTCTATATTGTCTTGAAAAGTGTTTTGTCTCATTTCTTCGAAAATTGAATTTTTCGATTATTTGTCTGTTTTGCGATTATGAAAGAAATATTGAAGCTACAGACTTCGTTTTTTGCTTAAATGAAAGCCAATTCAATGTTCTGTGACAGTATATCTATTTTTTTCTATTAGAGTGGGAATTCATTTCCATATTTGGCGTAGAATATAATCAAAGCATGTTTTTTTTTTTTTTTTTTTTTTTTGCCAAAAAGAGCCAATTTTTGAAGTACGATATCTCTCAAACTATTGGTCGTAAAAAGCACCACTTGAGTTTAATTTTTTCAAAATTTAATGTGCTTTAAAACACGTATACAAATTTAGAATCAGAAGTTGCGTAGTTAGGGAATTATAAAGGAAAAACTATAAAAAAAAAAAAATCCGAAAATTTCTCATTTTTTTGCGAATTACGCAGCGAGCACAGGTTTTTGAAAACTAGAAACTTAGATTTACACTACCCTAACTGACCCAAGCATGTTAAAAAATCCGAACTACATCGCACTTTGCGATTTTAATGTCTAATATGTCTGGACTATATTTACATTTGCGGGGAAGAAAAATCCCTATATAATAACATTCTATCTTTTACTTTCATTTTACAGGAGTTTTCACTTGTTCGTGTAGGACAACTTGAGAGAAAATGAAGGTTTATTTTGCGTAGATATTTGTCGCTAGTACTTGTCGCTAAAGGAGTCGTAAAATAAATTCAGTATTTGTAGGATAACAGAGACCTTTTCTTTCTAGATTTGGATTTTTATTTTATTTAGTTCATTAAATTTTCGACAACTTAAAACATTTTTCATTGTTTTCTTCCGTTTACGTAGGTAATTATTATTTCACGCGTAAATAACTATTATAATCAGCTGATATAATGTATTATTTATAAGGTTTATCACTAGTATATTTGTGTTGAATATTGAACTTAAAAGTGCGTGCACAATTTACGAACAGTGAACTCCTTTTTAAACTATTCATATTTCGTTTTGCTTTAATTTAACTTAGAGGCTTTAACAGAACCAAAATGCAAATGCAGATTCGTTCGGGGAAAAAATTCATATTGAGAACCCATGCTATGATTCTTCAAAAATACGTTTTATAATCGGATTCCGATTTACGCGAGGGGAGCGTTCCAAGACTCCTCGCGTAAGTCGAAATTTCGCGTTGTGGAAAAATGTCGGGTATATTATTTTTCAATTAACATACCCAATCATTTTAGATATTTTTAAGCACCTTTTAAACTGTTTTAGACCATTTTTACTATATATTACCGTTTCTTACATAAAAAGTTGGATTTTTACCGTATTTTTTTTTTTTTTAAAGCTGCATTATTCAACATAAAATACGGTTACGATGCACAAAATCAATGATCAATGGTAGAGAGACATAAAAATAAAAGGGTATATACAGTACGTAGTAATAATAAAACACTGCACTGTAAGAGTACTATACAGCAGATACGAACAGTTACACTTATAACTTAAAAATCGAAGATGATGAGTTATGCTGCACAATCTGATTGTCACACATTCTATTTTTTTTTCTTTTGAAATATAGTAGCTTCGCATTTACTTTTATAACATTTACACCTATGGCAATATCCATCTTTTAGGGTCTCTATAATCTACAATACAAAAGCAGATTTCAATTTCATATTGTTTGCATTTTGCTGAAACGCTACTCTGCAAGCATCATAATAAAACTAAGGTCTGGACTTATACAAATTGGCTTGTCTTAACTTTCGATTATACGTATGAAAGATCTAATTGTCCTGGTACCTTCGACCCACTTTCTAGTTGTTCCCCAAACGTGTCAAGAATCTTTACCTTTTCTTAAATTGTCGCCAACTTTCGCTTTTTGTTTCCGTCTTCAAACTTTAGATGAAACAGCGTGCCCCGGTGCCGCAATATTTGATCACCTTTCATAATTAGAATAAATAATTTAAAAAAAATAATTTGAATTCTGAAATTTTGAATTCAAATTATGTTTTTCGCAATCACGAACTGAGACAGGACTCTACTCATTGGAGTTATTGCTTCTAGAAACAGTTCCTGTCTATCCCCCCCCCCCAAGTCTGCCTCTCCTCTTGGGCGATTGCGTGTGCATAGTTGTCTGTGTAAGTGTGTAGGCTTGTGTGTGTGCGTAGACCTGTGTGTATGCACGTAGGCGTGTGTGTGTGTATGTATGTGAGCGTGCGTGTGTGTAGGACATGGACGCCTCCGACCAGGAGAAGCGGATAGCTCAGGACCGGAGCAGCCGCGCCGCGCCACCTGCAGAGGACGGTGGGCAGTGGTGCAGCAGAGGCTTCTGGTCCAAGCTGAAAAAGGCACGGAACATCAAAAACGGTCAAATGAGAACAATAAGCAACCGCGATTGCTCAAAAAATGAGGAGTGCTGATATGTACACACTTATAAAACTATGTTTATTAGTGCGGTGTGTGGGAACTTGCGCCCTCAGTGATGATGAAGGGGTGAAAATACATTCACGAAGTCAATGTTTAGCAGTCAATAACAAAGCCGAACTGAGCATCACGATTCCTCTCCAAATATTTTTGCGCTGAGAGCGAGAAATCCGCTTTAGCTCTAAAACTCGTTTCTCCTGAAAAATTCGTGTTATAGCCATTTCGTTGTAGGGGGAGTCGACTGTATAACATAGATATTTCTCACTAATGTATGCCAATGAGCGCAAAGGATGCGATTTTTTACCTTGCGCTGGAACCCCAAAATATATCTTAATATGCTAAATTTCTTTGACTGTACAATCAGTAAAAAGATAATATTTTATATATAATTTATTTGCTCCATCATTCATTCTTATTTAAATAATTTTAAAAGTACTCACTGAAACATATGGCGGTATCAATCTTCTTCAGTTATGTGCCTTCTCCCTAGCACCGAAGTTGCTAAAATATTCAACATCGAAGCAGATCGTCATGATTTGGGAACTGCTGAAAGAATGGATGGTGGCATATTTAGACGGACAACCAATCCCGTTTCCTTGCAGCCTTCGGGAAAATTCGCCCGCGATAAAATCCGCCATCAATCTCCGGAAATTTTGTTTGGAAATGGGAAGCACATTGGCTGTTATAGCAGAAAGTGGAGATAAATGACGCTCGCTTGCACCCCTCGTGTACTTCTGAAACAGTAAACAATAACTAAAAAAGCTCGAAACAGTCGTTTTTTTTTTTTGTGTTGACACAAAAGATTGTTTTTTTTTAAGAATTTCAACAGTCGTGAAATATTATTACCTTTATAAAGCATGAAAGACATGAACGAAAACTGCTTCATTTCAAATCGAAACTCATGGTCAAATCAGTGTTGCTGAAATGAGACATTTCAGTCAAATATCTGTAAAGAAGGACTCCTTGATTTTTTTTCACTTCACTTATTCAAAGATTTGACCTCATTGTTTTGCTCTTGTTCCACTAACTAGTGGAATAAAGATTGCTAAGATAGTCCTCCACCTTCCACATAAAAGATAGCAATCTCCTTAAGTGTTCTGAAAAGAAAATTATATGCATAGGTGGCTAGGACTGGGGCAAGGTGGGACACTACCCCCACACTTCCAAATGTAAAAGGACCTTTCCCCCACTCACTTTTTAGAGTTTAAAATTAACGATCGATTGTAAAGTAGTTTTTTACAGAGTGAAATGATCTATTTCACGAAAACAAAGCTAAAAATTACGAAAAAAAAAACAGGACTTTTCTTGTGTTATTTCATAAGAAGGAAACTTTGAATTGGAGGAGGGAAGTTTATACGGTGGCCTTCCTTCCTCCTTTTTGATGCCATGTTTCATTTCTTTAGAAGTATTGTTTACCCCTATATTTCGCGCCTAGTTTTAAAAGTATTGGGCCCCCTTCAGACTGGGGACCGGGTCAGAGCTTGAATACCTGCAAAGCCATGGCAATGGAATCGGTATTGAACCTCTGGAGATCATTTGCTGGTGATCACCATTAACGAACACGGAAGATCTTCGACCGATTGGTAACAGACCTAGGAACCTTCAATTACGATTTCGATGCCTCACCGATGAGGCCACCACAGTTTTGCGCTTTTAAGTATGAAGTTGACCATATCACTCCTCAAAACAGCCGATGTCTACAACAGCAAAACAAGATCAGACGGATTGCTTGTCAAACAACTCTGCTGCTTGACCGCCAATTCATACCACGTGATTACGTGGCTACACATAATCAGTAATTACGCGTCACCAAAGCTTTTGTAATGTCTTTTCATCCATTAGCTCACTTATTTTGCCCGAAACACGTGTCTGCAGTAATTTGCAGTTTATGTTATTATACGTTGTAATTTCTTATTTTACTTTCCATTGCAAAGGTATTTTTTCAACTTTGTAGACAGGGGTTATTTCTGCAAGAACTCTTTAAATGCATGTGACACATAACATTCACAATTAAAAATAACTTTTACAATTCTCCAAAGCTTTTAATAAAAATAATACGAATGGATATGAACGATTTCTGTAATGTCCTAATGTACTGATATGAAGCATTACTTGAGAAATCGATGGTTAGATATCAAGGTAAGGAAAGCATTGCGAGGGGGGGGAGCGGGGGCGCCAGCTTTTGCCTGATTGACAGCAGGAAAAGAGCGTTCCAACGATTTCCTCAGGGAGCCGGGCGTGGAATGAAGATGGCATGTTTTTCGATCAGATCGACGGCAGGAAATGCGAAAATTGAGTCGAATATTGAGTGACCAGCCCAGGATATGGCTGTCCGATTCTTTCCTTCACTTTTCCCCTTACTCCTTCACAGCGAATTCTGGAATTCGCTACCGGAAATGGGCCATTCTGGATGTTTTCCAGCCAAGTCTCAGTATCTAGATCTCTTAAAAAGATTTAAAATACACCAAGTTCCTACTCTTTTTTCTTTTCAAGTATACAACACTGCTATTAAATATTATGCAGCAATATTCGTATTGAAGTAATTTGAGTGTTTTTTCAGTTTTTTTGTTTTACAACTGTGACTCAAGTCCGTATCTGATTTGAAACCCGTAATTTGTTCCGTTAGTTTAGCGTTTATGCTAGAAATCCTTAAAGTTCCTATTAAATAATTGCTATACCCATTAATTATCTAGATCTTTTAAATGCAAAGTGTTCCCAAAATAACCAACCACTTCTATGAAAACATTAAGGTACTGATTTTTTTTCACATGTGTTTGAGGAAATAATTTTCTTACCAGGAAACCATAAGTGAAATAATGAAAAATGTTTGCATAAGAAGCTTGCGTAAGAAGCAATCAAGAAAACATAGTAAAGTATAAAATACAATGCCATCTCAGTTATTCCATCCGAGGACTTCAGTTTCGTGCTTTTTAGCACTCATCAGCCCGGAATAGGAAGCAACTGAGCTGGAGGCAAAAAACCTCCCGGAATAGGCTGATGGCAGCTGGCCTCCGGGCTGATGAGTGAAGAAAGAACGAAACTGCAGTCCTCGGATGGAATAACTGAGCTGGCGGTGTATTTTATGTATTTCTGCCTTAGCCCTGGCCTAGGGTGGTAACTTA